>NC_080590.1:61589916-61890500 GCF_029962835.1 Magnolia sinica | reverse complement strand
GGGACCAGAATTGGCTAATTCGTAGACCGTTCGATATCCGAAAAGCATGTTGGAACACTTTGCTCGACATTTTTCAATATGGATTGTTAATCTTTCCAAATTGCGTAATCCAGTGGAGACGCGCTCATAACTCCCTCATTTGATGACAGATTGGGTCAATTTTTAGTCATTTGAAAGGTAATTTAGTGCTCTTTCATTCTTGATTGGAATCGTCGTATTCCAAGACCATTAGGGGATCCATAAGTTGGATCGCAGTCGTCCGTCCTGAATTTTTCCTTCATGTCCATGTCCAATAATAACCCTCATAACTCTCTCTTTAGAGGTTGAATTTAGACTATTTTGAGCTCCTTGGAATGGTAAGTTGAGAAGCTTCCAAATGTGACCAGAATTGGCTAATTCAGAGACCATTCAGTATCCCAAATGCTTGTTGGAACTCTTCGATTGTCTTTTTTCAATATGGATAGTAAATCCTTCCAAATCATGTGATCCAATGGAGACGTTCACAACTCGAACATGTCATGCCAGATTGGGTTGATTTTTGGTCATCTGAAAGGTACTTTAGTGCTCTTTCGATACTGAAAGGAATCGTCATATTCCGAGAACATTGTTCATCCAGAAGTGGGATTGCAGTCGTCAGTCCTGAATTTTTCTTTCATCTCCATGTCCAATAGTAACCCTCATAACTCTCTCTTCATAGGTCGAATTTAGACTATTTTGAGCTTATTAGAATGGTAACTTGACAAGCTTCCAAATGGGACTAGAATTGGCTAATTCGGCGAACGTCATTTTCATTATGGATTGTTAATCTTTCCAAATCAAGTGATCCAATGGAGACATGCTCATAAATCCCTCGTTTAATGTCAAATTGGGTCGATTTTTTGTCATTTGAAAGGTACTTTAGTGCTCTTTCATTCCTGAATAGAATCATCATATTCTGAGACCATTTGGGCATCCATAAGTGGGATTGCAGTCGTCGGTCCTGAATTTTTCCTTCATCTCCATGTCCAATAGTAACCCTCATAACTGTCTCTTTAGAGGTCGAATTTAGACTATTTTCAGCTCATTGGAATGGTAACTTGACAAGCTTCCAAATGGGACTAGAATTGGCTAATTCGGAGACCGTTCGATATCCAAAAAGCACGTTGGAACACTTTGCTCGACATTTTTCAATATGGATTGTTAATCTTTCCAAATTACATATTCCAGCGGAGACGCGCTCATAACTCCCTCGTTTGATGACAGATTGGGTTAATTTTTAATCATTTGAAAGGTAATTTAGTGCTCTTTCATTCTTGACTGGAATCGTCGTATTCCGAGACCATTAGGGGATCCATAAGTTGGATCGCAGTCGTCCGTCCTGAATTTTTCCTTCATGTCCATGTCCAATAGTAACCCTCATAACTCTCTCTTCGGAGGTTGAATTTAGACTATTTTGAGCTCATTGGAATGGTAAGTTGAGAAGCTTCCAAATGGGACAAGAATTGGCTAATTCAGAGACCATTCAGTATCCCAAATGCTCGTTGGAACTCTTCGATTGTCTTTTTTCAATATGGACAGTAAATCCTTCCAAATCACGTGATCTAATGGAGACGTTCACAACTCGAACATGTCATGTCAGATTGGGTTGATTTTTGGTCATCTGAAAGGTACTTTAGTGCTCTTTCATTACTGAAAGGAATCGTCATATTCCGAGAACATTGTTCATCCAGAAGTGGGATCGCAGTCGTCAGTCCTGAATTTTTCTTTCATCTCCATGTCCAATAGTAGCCCTCATAACTCTCTCTTCATAGGTCGAATTTAAACTATTTTGAGCTTATTAGAATGGTAACTTGACAAGCTTCCAAATGGGACTAGAATTGGCTAATTCGGCGAACGCCAATTTCATTATGGATTGTTAATCTTTCCAAATCAAGTGATCCAACAGAGACATGCTCATAAATCCCTCGTTTGATGTCAAATTGGGTCGATTTTTTATCATCTGAAAGGTACTTTAGTGCTCTTTCATTCCTGAATAGAGTCATCATATTCTGAGACCATTTGGGCATCCATAAGTGGGATTGCAGTCGTCGGTCCTGAATTTTTCCTTCATCTCCATGTCCAATAGTAACCCTCATAACTATCTCTTTAGAGGTCGAATTTGGACTATTTTCAGCTCATTGGAATGGTGACTTGACAAGCTTCCAAATGGGACCAGAATTGGCTAATTAGGAGACCGTTCGATATCCCAAAAGCATGTTGGAACTCTTCAATCATCTTTTTTCAATGCGGATTGTAAATCTTTCCAAATCGTTCAATCCAGCGGAGATGCTCATAACTCCTACGTTTGATGTCTAATTGGGTAGATTTTTGGTCATCTGAAAGGTACTTTTGTGCCCTTTCATTCCTGACTGGAATCGGCCTATTCCGAGACCATTTGGGCATCCATAAGTGGGATCGCAGTCGTCAGTCCTAAATTTTTCCTTCATCTCCTTGTCCAATAGTAACCCATATAACTCTCTCTTCGGAGGTTGAATTTAGACTATTTTGAGCTCATTGGAATAGTAACTTGACAAGCTTTTCAATGGGACCAGAATTGGTTAATTCGGAGACCGTTCGATATCCAAAAAGTACGTTGGAACTCTTCGATCGTCTTTTTTCTATATGGATTATAAATCTTTTCAAATTGAGCGATCCAACAGGGATGCTCATAACTTGATCGTTTGAGGTCGGATTGAGTCAATTTTTTGTCATCTGAAAGGAACTTTAATGATCTTTCATACCTAAATGGAATTGTCATATTCCGAGACCATTTGGGTATCCATAAGTGGGAACAGAATCGTCGGTCCTGAATTTTTCCTTCATCTCTGTATCCAATAGTAACCCTCATAACTCTCTCTTCAGAGGTCGAATTTGGACTTTTTTGAGCTCCTTGCAATGGTAACTTGACAAGTTTCCAAATGGGACCAGAATTAGCTAATTCGGAGACCATTCGATATCTTAAAAGCACATTGGAACTCTTCGATCGTCTTTTTTCAATACGGATTGTAAATCTTTCCAAATCACACGATCTAGTGGAGATGCTCATAACTTGATCGTTTGTTGTCCCATTGAGTCGAGTTTTGGTCATCTGAATTGGTACTTTAGTGTTCCTTCATTCCTGATTGGAAACGTCATATTTCGAGACCTTTTGGGCATTCATAAGTGGGATCGCAGTCGTCGGTCCTGAACTTTTCCTTCATCTCCATGTCCAATAGTAAGCCACATAACTCTCTCTTTAGAGGTTGAATTTAGACGATTTTGAGTTCATTAGAATGGTGACTTGACAAGCTTCCAAATGGGGCTAGAATTGGCTAATTCTGTAAGGCCCGTATCCTAGTCCGTACCATTCTGTTGCCTTCCGCTATCCTTCCGGTTGAATTCCGGCAATCCTCGACCTGTATCCGACGTTTGCGGGCCAACCTAAGCTGGGTCCCTCACACCGACGTCGGCTTGATCCGAAACTTGTATCTCAACGACCGCATCATCGCCGTTGTTCCAACGTCGTGACTCGCGTACCGATCCAATACCCAGGCCAGGAGATGTGGGCCTGCATTCATTCTGAAGAAACGCCGCGCGTTATGAATATCGAGGGAATCTCTATGATATGTCCCATCAATCAATGTCAAGTACAAGCCATACCCTAAGTACAATAACCCATCCCTACCTTTTTAAAAGTCCCCCCTCTCTCTCTCCCCTCACCATTCCTCTTTTTCCCCATTTTCAACCACAACCATACCTCCCATCACCCTTTCCTTACAACCACCACATCACCCATCCCCTTTAATATATTTTTTTCTCTCTTTTCCTCATTCTATCTCTACTCTCCCCAGCTCCATACGTCCAACCTTCCCAAGCAATTCCAAGAACAACAAGTATGGCCCATTTTCCCACCCTCTCTTCCTTCATCTCCACCATCAAAACTCCATCATCCACCATTGGAAGTTGATCATAGGAGCTAAGGAGCCTAAGGGAGCAAGGAGAAGGCCTAGAGGTGGGTGATCCACCGTTGATTTCAACTTTTGGGCCCACTTGTTGGTGGGACCCATTATGATGTATGTATTGTGTTCATGACGGGCCCATAGTGGCGGGGCCTCCCTCATCACCATCTCTCTCTATTACTCTCTCTCTCTCACCCCTTTCATTGTTGATGGCCACCCGATGATATATATATTAGATCCATGCTGTCCATTTAGTGGACCACTCTACAACCCACTGGTGGAGCCCACCTTGCTGTCCAAGCATGGACAAAGGAAAATACAAACATTAGCTGATCCAAACCTTGGTGGGCTACCACGTGGACCCCACCATGGCAGTGTGTGGAGCCCATCATGATGCTTATTTTATTCCCATGCAGTCCAGCGTCTCTAGACGCTGGACGGGCGTGGCTACATGGAGTGCGTGTACTGACAGGGTGTGTACTTACAAGCTAACAAAGGAAAAAAAAAAAGGAAAAAGGTGCTTTTGGGGTGGGCCACTCATGTAGGCCCCACCTTGATGTATGTATATAATCCACGCCGTCCATTTCATTACTCAGCCTATTTTAGGTGTTAAGCCAGAAAATGGAGTCAATCCGATAATCAAGCGGGCCATACCATAGGAAATAGTGGGGTTAACCGTTAAAACCCGCCTTGATGCTTTTATCCGTTAAAACACACTGCATATCAGGCTTAATGGGTTTGTATCGAGCCGTAGGGACCAATGGTTGGGTCGGATCGATCTGATGTGGGCCCTACCATAAAAAAACCACAGGATTATTATTATTTTTAAAAAATGCATGAGGCAGTAGCGCCTGCTGCTGCCGCTGACACGAGGATGCAGCAGCATCCTGCGCTGGTGGGCGGACAGACAGGCTAGACCCATGGTCCAGCCGTGGGCCCCACCATGATGTGTGTTTTATACATCCACGCCGTCCATTTGTTGACCCCCCTCCTCGGCTGTGAGCCACCCAAAAATAAACCATATCCAATGCTCAGGTGGGCCACGAGAGAGGAAACAGTGGGATTGAATGTATATCATTGAAACCCCTTTTTGGGGTCAAAAGTTTTGGATCAAAATGAAATTTGTTTTTCCTCCTCAATCCTGGTCCACATGACCCTATCAACAGGTTGGATGCAAATAAATATTACAGTGGGCCCCCAGGTCCACGTGACACTATCAACAGGTTGGATGTAAATAAATATTACAGTGGGCCCCCTGGTCCACTTGACCCTATCAACAGGTTGGATGCAAATAAATATTATAGTGGCCCCCCTGGTCCATGTGACCCTATCAATAGGTTTGATGCAAATAAATATTACAGTGGACCCCCTAGTCCACGTGACCCTATCAACAGGTTGGATGCAAATGTATATTACAGTGGGCCCCCAGGTCCACGTGACCTTATCAACAGGTTGGATGGAAAACAAATATTATGGTGGGCCCAATGTCCACGTGACCTTATCAGCGGGTTGGGTGGAAAATAAACATTTCAGTGGGCCCCATGTTTGTGTGACCTTGTCAACAGGCTAGGTGGAAAATAAACATTATGGTGGGCCCCACATGGGACCCACTGATGTATGTTTTATAATCCACACCTTCCATAGCGTGTGCGCAACCATGAGGTATGTACCTCATCTATGTCGTCCATCCTTCTCATATGGAATTCGCCATGATGCATGTGTTGCATCCAAACTGTCCAATCATTTTTAAAGGAGCATTTTTAAGGCTTGAGACAAAAATAAGATAGATCTATTTATCATGTGGACCACGATGCACGGTGAGGATTGAACGGCTACCATTGAAGTCCCTTAGGACCTTACGATCAGAATGAATGGAAAATAAATGTTATGGCGGGCCTTGGGAATTTTAATGGTGGGAATCATTATCACTACTTAAATTTGGGCATGGCCCATGAGATATGGCCCACTTACCTTAATTATGGGCCATGTTATGAGGCCCATTGTGATGTATGCAAGGCCCATGTGATTAGGCCCAACTTGATGTATTTGTGGCCCGCCCATTGAGGCCCACTTTGATATATATGAGACCCATGGTCTGAGGCCCATTTGATGTACTGGAGGCCCATGGGTCAAGGCCCAATAGGACGTACATAAGGCCCATTGTAGTATGATTCCACCATGGTGTATGTGTTGACCCTTATAACGGGCTATGCCTTGGGAGCAATGATGGTTTGATGTCCACATTGTAAGGATAATGTTGGTTAAATGTCTGCATTATGACTCCCCCTAGGGCCCATTGATAGGCCCATACTTGTAGCTCGTATGCTGTCTAGGCCCATCTTCATTATGACAGAGCCCATCACCACATAACTTGTTAAGTATAGATCCATGATTCATGATCATACGCATCATATGTATGCCTGATATGAGGAGTGATTGATTATAGCATATGCCTCTGGGCAGATTGTTTATGGGCTCCCTGATAGGCGGAGTTGCCCTACATGAGCGCTCGGTACGCGCAGGATTGTTGCATGTTTGATAGTATGATTCATGCACTTGCATTTGTGTGATTGTGATTATTGTATGCCCTAGCGACATCAGGGTCATAGCCTCCACAGATACATCGTGGGTGGCTGGATTGGATACCGAAAATATTGTTACTAAGCATCGGGGGGCCATACATATCCCTGGGTGAAAATCCCTAAACCCGATAGTGCTAGAGTATGACTCCAACGTCGAGACCGAGTGGATATATGAGCGCACGAGCGCCGAATACCAGGAGGTCGCGTCTCCCACTGTGTCGTGGTCGGTTGGAAAGGGGTGTGGCTTTACTCACCCGAGGGTGGGGGCAATACTAGGCTGAGTTTTACCAGCTTGTGAATGGGTCTGCTATCGACATGCCGAATAGGTATTGGCAGACTATTAGCCAGGCGGATAGTGAGGTTTCTTACGCTCACTTGGACTGTGCGGCTAGGAGAGTCAGTGCCACTTGGAGTGTACTAAACCCCGGTGATTATCCAGAATGAGAAATGTACTGATTTATGATGAGAATTCACATGCTTAAATTGCATCTCGCATCGCATAGCCGTGTTATGGCCGATAACATTCATATCTTGGACCGCATAACCTTGGTACGGCTGATTGCATTCATGTACTCATCACCATGATTCCACATTACTCTGACCTTGTATTCTAAGCACGCTTATATTGCACACACACTTACACCACCCTCTAAGCTTTCTACAAGCTTATGCACGGTCGATGCGTGTAGGTGACGCCAGGATGCAGTCGTAGCCTTGTCAGAGTAGGAGCGTGCAGTCGAGCTTTTGGAGTTCCTGTTATTATCATCATCTTGTATTTTCCTTTTATACGCATTGTACTCAAAAGTTTTTGATCATAATGAATTTTGTGATGGTGTTCTTGTGGTTATTGTTCGTGGGTTATGCTTATGGTTATGCTCATTATGAATTAAATTGATATTAGAAATCCTCCTTGTAGGATCCTAGGATCGGAACCTAGTAAATGGGTGCCAGGAGCTGAGAATGGGGTTCTACGGAGGCTGTCGGTGCCGGATTCGGTGATCGGGAATTTTGTGAGCCCGGTTTCCGAGTTTGGGGTGTGACAGAAGTCGGTGACTGTTCGATATCCCAAAAGCACGTTGGAACTCTTCGATCGTCATTTTTCAATATGGATTGTTAATCTTTCCAAATCACTAGATCCAACGGAGATGCTCATAACTCCATCGTTTGATGTCTGATTGGGTCAATTTTTGGTCATATGAAAGGTACTCTAGTGCTCTTTCATTCCTAAATGGAATCGTCGTATTCCTAGACCATTTGGACATCCATAAGTGGGATCACAGTCATCGGTCCTAAATTTTTCCTTCATCTCCTTATCCAATTGTAACCCATATAACTCTCTCGTTAGAGGTCGAATTCTAACTATTTTGAGCTCATTAGATTGGTAACTTGACAAGCTTTCAAATGGGATCGTAATTGCCTAATTCAGAGATGGTTCGATGTCCCAAAAGCACGTTGGAACTCTTCGATCGTCTTTTTTCAATATGGATTGTTAATCTTTTCAAATTGCGCGATCCAACGGAGATGCTCATAACTCCTCCATTAGATGTCTGATGGGTCATTTTTTGGTCATCTGAAAGGTACTTTATTTCAATTTGATTCCTGAATGTAATCGTCGTATTCAAAGACTATTTGGGCCTCCATAGGTGGGATTGCACTCGTCAGTCTTGAATTTTTCCTTCATCTCCTTGTCCAATAGTCACCCTCATAACTCCTTCTTTAGAGGTCAAATTAAGACTATTTTGAGTTCATTAGAATGGTAACTTGATAAGCTTCCAAATGGGTCCAGAATTGGCTAATTCGGAGACCGGTCGATATCCCAAAAGCACGTTGGAACTCTTCAATCGTCATTTTTCAATATGGATTGTTAATCTTTCCAAATCGAGCGATCCAACAGAGACACGCTCATAAATCCCTAGTTTGTTGTCGGATTGGGTCGATTTTTGGTCATTTGAAAGGTAATTTACTGCTCTTTCATTCTCCACTGGAATCGTCATATTCCGAGACCATTAGGGGATCCATGAGTAGGATCGCAGTCGTCGGTCCTAAATTTTTCCTTCATCTCTATGTCCAATAGTAACCCTCATAATTCTCACTTCAGAGGTCAAATTTAGACTATTTTGAGTTCATTGGAATGGTAACTTGACAAGCTTCTAAATGGGACCAGAATTGGCTAATTCGGAGACCGGTCGATATCTTAAACGCTCGCTAGAACTCTGAGTGTCTTTTTTCAATATGGATTGTAAATCTTTCCAAATCACGTGATCCAATGGAGACGCTCACAACTCAATCATGTCATGTTGGATTGGGTTGATTTTTGGTCATCTGAAAGGTAATTTAGTGCTCTTTCATTACTGAAAGGAATCGTCATATTCCGAGAACATTTGTTCATCCAGAAGTGGGATCGCAGTCGTCAGTCCTGAATTTTTCTTTCATCTCCATGTCCAAAAGTAACCCTCATAACTCTCTCTTCATAGGTCGAATTTAGACTATTTTGTGCTCATTAGAATGGTAACTTGACAAGCTTCCAAATGGGGCCAGAATTGGCTAAATCAGAGACCGTTCGATATTCCAAAAGGACATTGGAACTCTTCAATCATCATTTTTCCAAAAGGAATGTTAATCTTTCCAAATAGCGTGAACCAACCGAGAGACACTCATAACTCCCTTGTTTTATGTCAGAGTGGGTTGATTTTTGGTCATCTAAAAGTTACTTTAGTTCTCTTTCATTCCTAATAGGAATCGTCGTATTCCGAGACCATTAGTGCATTCATAAGTGGAATCGCAGTCGTCGGTCCTGAATTTTTTCTTCATCTCCATGTCCAATAGTAACCCTCATAACTCTCTCTTCAGAGGTCAAATTTTGACTATTTTGTACTCATTGGAATGGTGACTTAAGAAGCTTCTAAATGGGACTAGAATTGGATAATTCGGAGTCTGTTCGATATTGTAAAAGGACGTTAGAACTCTTCAATTGTCCTTTCTCAATATGGATTGTAAATCTTTCCAAATCGTGTGATCCAATAAAAATGCTCATAACTTGATCATTTGTTGTCCAATTGGGTCAATTTTTGGTCATCTGAATGGTACTTTAGTGTTCTCTCATTCCTGTTTGGAATCGTCGTATTCCGAGACCATTTGGGCATCCGTAAGTGGGATCGTAGTTGTCGGTCCTGAACTTTTCCTTCATCTCCTTGTCCAATAGTAACCCACATAACTCTCTTCAGAGGTCAAATTTAGACTATTTTAGGCTCATTGCAATGGTAAATTAACAATCTTCTAAATGGGACCAGAATTGGTTAATTAGGAGACCGTTCGATATCCAAAAAGCACGTTGGAACTCTTCAATACTCTTTTTTCAATTTAGATTATAAATCTTTCCCAATCACACGATCTAATAGAGATTCTCATAACTCCATCATTTGATGTCTTATTGGGTCAATTTTTGGTCATATGAATGGTACTTTAGTGCTCTTTCATTCCTGATTAGAATCGTCCTATTCCGAGACCATTTGGGCATCCATAAGTGGGATCGCAGTCGTCGGTCCTGAAGTTTTCATTCATCTCCTTATCCAATAGTAACCCTTATAACTCTCTCATTGGAGGTCAAATTTAGACTATTTTGATCTCATTGGAATGGTAACTTGACAAGCTTCCAAATGGGACTAAAATTGGCTAATTCGGAGACCGTTCGGTATCCCAAAAGCACGTTGGAACTCTTCGCTCGACATTTTTCAATATGAATTGTTAATCTTTACAAATTGCACGATTCAATGGAGACACGCTCATAACTCCCTCGTTTGATGTCGGATTGGGTCGATTTATGGTAATCTGAAAGGTAATTTAGTGCTCTTTCATTCCTGACTGGAATCGTCGTATTCTAAGATCATTAGGGATTCCATCAGTGGGATAGCAGTCGTCGGTCCTGAATTTTTCCTTCATCTCCATCTCCAATAGTAACCCTCAAAACTCTCTCTTTAGAGGTCGAATTTAGACTATTTTGAGGTCATTGGAATGCTAACTTGACAAGCTTCCAAATGGGACCATAATTGGCTAATTCAGAGATCGTTCGATATCCCAAACGCACGTTGGAACTCTTTGATTGTCTTTTATCAATATGGATTGTAACTGTTTCCAAATCATGTAATCCAATGGAGAAGCTCATAACTTGATCATTTGATGTCGGATTGGGTCGATTTTTGGTCATCTGAAAGGTAATTTTGTGCTCTTTAATACCTTAATGGAATCATCATATTCTGAGACCATTTGGGTATCTATATGTGGGAATAGAGTCCTCAGTCCTGAATTTTTCCTTCATCTCCTTATCCAATAGTAACCCTCATAACCTCTCTTAAGAGGTTGAATTTAGAGTATTTTGTGCTCATTGGAATAATAACTTGACAAGCTTCCAAATGGGACCAGAATTGGCTAATTCGGAGACTATTCGATATCCCAAAAGCATGTTGGAACTCTTCGACCATCTTTTTTCAATATGGATTGTAAAACTTTTGTAAATCGCACGATCCAACAGAGATACTCATAACTCAATCGTTTGTTGTCTGATTGGGTTGATTTTTGGTCATATGAATGGTACTTTAGTGCTCTTTCATTCCTGATTGGAATCGTCGTATTCCGAGACCATTTGGGTATCTATAAGTGGGAACATAGTTGTCGGTCCTGAATTTTTTCTTCATCTTCTTATCCAATAGTAACCCTCATAACTCTCTCTTCAGAGGTCAAATTAAGATAATTTAGAGCTCATTTGAATAGTAACTTGACAAGCTTCCAAATGGGATCGGAATTGGCTCATTTGGAGACCGTTTTATATCCCAAAAGCACGTTGGAACTCTTTGCTTGTCATTTTTCAAAATGGATTGTTAATCTTTCCAAATCGCGTGATCTGACGGAGACACGCTGATAACTCCCTCATTTAATGTCAAATTGGGTTGATTTTTGTCATCTAAATGGTAATTTAGTGCTCTTTAATTCCTTGCTGAAATGGTCACATTTCGAGACCATTAGGGCATCTATAAGTGGGATCGTAGTTGTCGGTCCTAAATTTTTCCTTCATCTCCATGTCCAATAATAACCCTCATAACTCTCTCTTCAAAGGTCAAACTTAGACTATTTTGAGCCCATTGGAATGGCAACTAGACAAGCTTCCAAATGGGACTAGAATTGGCTAATTGGGAGGCCGTTCGATATCCCAAAAGCACATTGGAACTCTTTGAACTTTTTTTTTCAATATGATTTAAATCTTTCCATGTCGCGTAATCCAACGAAGACACTCATAACTCAATCGTTTATTGTCTGATTGGGTCAATTTTCGATCATCTGAATGGTACTTTAATGCTCTTTCATTCATGACTGGAATAATCCCATTCCAAGACCATTTGGATATCTAAAAGTGGGATCATAGTTGTGAGTCCTAAAATTTTCCTTCATCTCCTTGTCTAATTGTAACCCATATAACTCTCTCTTTGGAGGTCGAATTCTAACTATTTTAAGCTCATTAGATTGGTAACTTGACAAGCTTCCAAATGGGATCGTAATTGGCTAATTCGGAGACGGTTCGATGTCCCAAAAGCATGTTGGAACTCTTCGATTGTCTTTTTTCAATATGGATTGTTAATCTTTCTAAATCGCGTGATCCAACATAGATGCTCATAACTCCATCATTTGATGTCTGATTGGGTCGTTTTTTGTTCATCTGAAATGTAATTTAGTTCACTTTCATTCCTGAATGGAATCGTCATATACAAAGACCATTTGAGCCTCTATAAGTGGGATCACACTCGTCGGTCCTGAATTTTTCCTTCATTTCCATGTCCAATAGTAACCCTCATAACTCCTTTAGAGGTCAAATTAAGACTATTTTGAGCTCATTGGAATGGTTACTTGATAAGCTTCTAAATGGGACTAGAATTGGCTGATTCGGAGACCGTTCGATATCCCAAAAGCACGTTGGAACTCTTCAATTGTCATTTTTCATTATGGATTGTTAATCTTTCCAAATCGAGCGATCCAACGGAGACACGCTCATAAATCCCTCGTTTGAAGTCGGCTTGGGTCAATTTTTGGTGATCTGAAAGGTACTTTAGAGCTCATTCATTCTTGACCAGAAACATCGTATTTCGAGACCATTTGGGCATCCATAAGTGGATCGTATTCATAAGTCCTGGAATTTTCCTTTATTTTCTTATCCAATAGCAACCCTCATAACTCTCTCTTCAGAGGTCAAATTTGGACTATTTTGAGCTTATTGCAATGGTAACATGATAAGCTTCTAAATGGGACCAGAATTACCTAATTCGGAGACTGTTCGATATCCCAAAAGCACGTTGGAACTCTTCAATCGTCATTTTAAAATATGGATTGTTAATCTTTCCAAATTGAGCAATTCAATGGAGACACACTCATAAATCCCTCTTTTGATGTCAGATTGGGTCAATTTTTTGTCTTTTGAAAGGTACTTTAGTGCTCTTTCAATCTTGACTGGAATTGTCGTATTCTGAGACCATTTGGGCATCCATAAGTGGGATCGCAGTCGTCGGTCCTGAATTTTTCCTTCATCTCCATATCCAATAGTAACCCTCATAACTCTCTCTTTAGAGGTCAAATTTAGACTATTTTGAGCTCATTGGAATGGTAAGTTGACAAGCTTTCAAATGGGACCAAAATTGGCTAATTCGGAACCGTTCGATATCCCAAAAGCACGTTGGAACTCTTCGATCGTCTTTTTTCAATATGGATTATTAATCTTTCCAAATCATGGGATCCAATGGAGATGCTCATAACTCCAGCATTTGATGTCCAATTGGGTCGATATTTGGTCATCTAAAAGGTACTTTAGTGCTCTTTCATTCCTGACTAGAATCGGCCTATTCCGAGACCATTTGGGCATCCTTAAGTGGGATCGCAATCATCAGTCCTGAATTTTTCCTTCATCTCCTTGCCCAATAGTAACCCATATAACTCTCTCTTCAGAGGTCGAATTTAGTCTATTTCGAGCTCATTGGAATGGTAACTTGACAAGCTTTCTAATGGGACCAGAATTGGTTAATTTAGAGGTCGTTCGATATCCGAAAAGCATGTTTGAACTCTTCGATCATCTTTTTTCAATATGGATTGTAAATCTTTTCAAATCGCGGGATCTAACGGAGATGCTCATAACTTGATCGTTTGTTGTCCCATTGGGTCGAGTTTTGGTTATCTGAAATGGTACTTTAGTGCTCTTTTATTCCTGATTGGAATCGTCGTATTTCGAGACCATTTGAGCATCTATAAGTGGGAACATAGTAGTCGGTCCTGAATTTTTTCTTCATTTTCTTATCTAATAGTAAACCTCAGAACGCTCTCCTCACAGGTCGAATTTAGATTATTTTTAGCTCATTGGAATGGTAAGTTGACAAGCTTCCAAATGGGACAAGAATTGGCTAATTCGGAGACTGTTCGATATCCCAAAAGCACGCTGGAACTCTTCGATCATCTTTTCAATATCAATTGTAAATCTTTCCAAATCGTTCGATCCAATGGAGACGCTCATAACTCTGTCATTTTATGTCTGATTGGGTCAATTTTTGATCATCTGAAAGGTACTTTAGTGCTCTTTCACTCCTGAATGGAATCATCGTATTCTGAGAGCATTTGGGCATCCATAAGTGGGATCGCAGTCGTCAGTCCAGAATTTTTCCTTTATCTCCTTACCTAATAGTAACCCTCATAGCTCTCTTTTTGGAGGTCGGATTTAAGCTATTTTGAGCTCATTATAATGGTAACTTGACAGGCTTCTAAATGGGACCATAATTGGCTAATTCGGAGGTCACTCGATATCCCAAAATCACGTTGGAACTCTTTGATCATCATTTTCAATATGGATTGTTAATCTTTCAAAATCATGCGATCCAATGGAGCCACGTATAACTCTATCATTTAATGTAGGTTTCGGTTAATTTTTAGTCATCTGAATGGTCCTTTTGGAGTTCTCTGGAATCGTCGTATTTCGAGACCATTTGGGCATCCATAAGTGGGATTGCATCGTCGTTCTTGAATTTTTCATTCATCTCCTTATCCAATTGTAACCCTCATAACTCTCTCTTCAGAGATCGAATTTAGACTATTTTAAGCTCATTGGAATGGTAACTTGACAAGCATCCAAATGGGATCAGAATCGACTAATTCAGAGAACGTTCAATATCCCAAAAGCATGTTGGAACTCTTCGATCGTCTTTTTTCAATATGGAATGTAAATCTTTCCAAATTACACAATCCAATGGAGATGCTTATAACTCCATTGTTTGATGTCAAATTGGGTCAATTTTTGGTTATCTGAAAGGTACTTTAGTGCTCCTTCATTCCTGACTGGAATCGTCCTATTTGGAGACCTTTTAGGCATCCATAAGTGGGATCGCAGTCCTCAGTCCTGAATTTTTCGTTCATCTCTTTGTCCAATAGTAACCCTCATAAATCACTCTTTAGAGTTCAAATTAATACTATTTTAACCTCATTGAAATGGTAACTTCACGAGCTTCCAAATGTGATCAGAATTGGCTAATTCGGAGACCGTTTGATATCCCAAAAACACCTTGGAACTCTTCGCTCATCATTTTTCAATATGGATTGTTAATCTTTCTAAATCGCATGATCCAACGGAGACAGGCTCATAAATCCCTCGTTTGATGTTGGATTGGGCCGATTTTTGGTCATTTCAAAGGTAATTTAATGTTCTTTCATTTTTTACTGGACTCGTCGCATTCCGAGACCATTAGGGCATCCATAAGCAGGATCACAATCGTCGGTCCAGAATTTTTCCTTCATTTCCATTTCCAATAGTAACCCTTATAACTCTCTCTTCAGAGGTCAGATTTAGACTATGTTGAGCTCATTGGAATGGTAACTCGACAAGCTTCCAAATGGGACAAGAATTGGCTAATTCGGAGACTGTTCAATATCCCAAAAGCACGTTGGAACTGTTTGATCATCTTTTTTCAATATGGATTGTTAATCTTTCCAAATCGCATGATCTAACGAAGACACGCTCATAAATCCCTCGTTTGATGTTGGATTGGGTCGAGTTTTTGTCATTTCAAAGGTAATTTAGTGTTCTTTCATTCCTGACTGGACTCGTCGCATTCCGAGACCATTAGGGCATTCATAACTGGGATCACAATCGTCGGTCCAGAATTTTTCCTTCATTTCCATGTCCAATAGTAACCCTTATAACTCTCTCTTCAGAGGTCAGATTTAGACTATATTAAGCTCATTGGGATGGTAACTCGACAAGCTTCTAAATGGGACAAGAATTGGCTAATTCGGAGACCGTTCGATATCCCAAAAGCACGTTGGAACTGTTCGATCATATTTTTTCAATATGGATTGTAAATTCTTCTAAATCACGCGATCTAACCAAGATGCTCATAACTTAATCGTTTGTTGTCCGATTGTGTCGAGTTTTGGTCATCTGAAATGATACTTTAGTGCTCTTTCATTCCTGATTGGAATCATCGTATTCTGAGACCATTTGGGCATCCATAAGTGGGATCATGGTCGTCGATCCTGAACTTTTTCTTCATCTCCTTGTCCAATAGTAACCCACATAACTCTCTCTTTAGTTGTAACGCCCCGTGTTTTCAGGACTCGAGTATACGACCCGTTTCCCAAAAACCCGAGTGTTAGCCTTAAAGGATAGTCAAAGTCGAGTATATATTTTTCTTTTATCTTTTATCAAAGTAAGCAGATGAGTGTAGAGTGGACAAATCAACGTAAGGGAAATTTCGTTATCATTCAAATATACAAGCAGCCCATAATGACTTATACAAACCAATGTCTCAACATTAACGATTACAAGATTTGTATACATAAGAAATAACAGAAAGCATATAAATGTAAGTCGCATGACCATGCAGCTCCTCTTAACAATACGGCCATGCATCCATGGCACCCGTGCATATCTCCTCATCAAGTTTGAACATATACATTATCTAGATCACCTGTTCTACCTGTATAATTGTATATTTGATGGATAAGTGACCGGCTTAGTGTGAATTCCCCTCAAGATTACACACTGCCGTATTAGGTAAGCATAGTTATAAAACAACAAGGCAATCAAAACAATACATGATGTAGTCTTTTTAAATGCATGGATGTGTGAATGCACATCGACCTGGGGATGCACATCCAGTCGGACTTGGGCTCGTCGCCCATGCAAATCATCGACCTGGGAAAATCATCTAGTCGGAATAGGGGTCGATAGTCGGTGGTCTAGGAGCTAGCGAAACGATACCCCAACAACTCTAGGGCACGTGCTACAGCATCCAGAATAGCCACCCGTCATCGCCAATATGCTATAAATGCATGATTAGCCAAACCATTATTAGTCCAGTTACAATCAGCCAATTTAAATAAGCTCAAAGTCACTACAGGGAGCGTATAGCCCAGCGTAGGCCGACAGCTCGGGCATAGTGTCCGATTACCACCATCCCTGGCCTATGAGACTACCACCTTAGGATGTTTAATGGAACACCGTCGACTAGTGGTCAATCATATTACAACATATGGGGCTTACCATCGCATGGTTACACAATATAAAACATATAGCCCATATAGGGAAAATATCAAAACAAAACCACGCAGGGCGAGTATCAAAACGAGCCGCATAGGGCGAATATCAAAATCATGCGATAAAAGACCATCCTTAAAAACCATTGGACACAACAACCTTGGATGGTAGGCCCACATTAATGATCCATCTAGACCACCACTCAATAACCACGAACTTGAAGGTCCATTATGATCACAACTAGTCAAGTTACATCCCAAGTATGGGTGTACATTCATATGTGAGAATTTCCCACTAATGTACCAGTTTAAGTTCCATAAGCAATCCACAAATAATCCACAAGCATGCATAAATATGCAGGATAATCATAAAGCATGTAATACAGTAATTCAATTTCCACCAGCTAACACATGTGATTATAAAGGGAGATATCAATTATGAATTTAAACAAAAACTATAACTTAAGCTAATGAGAAGATGGAAAGTTCAAGGGGAAGAATCATCACCTTATATTTTGAACCGCCTACCCGTGTTACTAGAGAATGCATGTTTTCCTTAGAGTCAAACCCCTATCATGAATTGTAAAGTTATACCGTTAGATTCAAGCTTTACATGTTATTCTAGGTCAAGGTCTTAACCAAGGGTTTAGATTACCTTAGTTTTAAGGTTTTAATGTAGAACTAGGTTTTCGTCCTAGAATTTAGGTCTACGATAGGTTTTTAAGATTTGGATTGTAGTTGGCGTATGATAATTTTAATAATTGAAGAGTAATTGTTAACATTAGTGTTATAATTAACGTTAGCTAATTTATTAATAATAATCATTATAATGCTAGTAATGGTATGATCTACTATTAATGATTGTACCAAAGAATGATAATTAAATTACTAATATGTAATAATGATAGTTTTGTTTGTAAGCACTACTATTAGCATGAATAATTTGCTAATGGTTAGTTGTGTTTAATAACCGTAATTATTATTGTAATACTAATGATAATAACAATAGCTATCAAGTATCAATAGTGGATTCAATCATGATAATATATACTATAATCGGCCATTATAGTATTTATAATCATTTGTTTGGCTCACCAAGTTGTGGTTCACAAATCCAACCCATCCATTAAGTGTGTCCCGCTAGTTTAAGGGGTCAAACCAAGTTTCAGGTGCATTCAAATCTCAGCAGGACCCCAGCAAGTGCTTTTATATGGTTTAACGTGTCTTCACAAGATTATAGATGGTGTGGGCCACCTGAGCTCTATGTATGGCTGATTTTTGGGGGCACCCCATATATAAAGGGAACCCATCAGATGGACGGTGTTGATGTTCAACACACCACATGGTAGGGCCTGTGGTGGGGCCTTGGTCCTAGCAAAAATTTCAAGCACAAGGAGGTAGCATCCTCTGGACGTTTACACCCACAATGTGAATGTTCAGTATTTATTTATTTATTTGTTTATTTGATGAT
Source organism: Magnolia sinica (assembly GCF_029962835.1). NCBI lineage: Eukaryota > Viridiplantae > Streptophyta > Magnoliopsida > Magnoliales > Magnoliaceae > Magnolia > Magnolia sinica. The sequence goes on along the minus strand of NC_080590.1, from coordinate 61,871,937 downwards.
TTTTGATAGGTGGGGCCCACCTTAGGAGGATCTACTCTGTTGGTAGGGTTCCAGGCTCAGGACAGGTCCAATGAGTCCAATATCGATATGTCTTGACGCACCGAAATATCGCGGTGACCCTAATGATTTACCACTATTAAATTAGTCTTTCTGCTGGTGTGGCCTACTAGAGAGTTGGGCTAGCTTCATTTTTCAGGTCAACGCCTAAAATGAGGTAGGAAATGGGATGGACCGTGGAGACATAACATACATCTAGGTGGGGTCCCACTTTAAGCAAAATCGATGGGCAGTGTTGAATAACACATGCCACAGTCAGACCCACGCAACTTGGTAACATCAATATAGCAGTTATATAGCTGGTGTACATGTGCACCAGCAATCACTTCTTAGGTGGGTCCCAGGTGGGGCCCACCACCCACATATACAGTACTATGTGTATATATATACCACCTTATATGTTTTTATTATATTATTTTTATATATGCATATATGTTTACTATGTGTATATATATACCACCTTATATGTTTTTATTATATTATTTTTATATATGCATATATGTAGATACATATAAGTACCAACCGTCCAGCACTGGATGTCCATTGATGGACGGCCAGGATAAAATATGTAAGTCATGGTGGACCAGGGCTGGTAGGATGGATGGTCAGGGTACAAGCATCTTGGTGAGGCCCACGGTCAGCTCACCTGTATTTTGGTGAGGCCCTCATCCAGCCCACCTACATTTTTGTGAAGCCCATAGTCAGAGCAGCCCGTCAGCTGCCAATGGTGAAGAACGACCTCTGTTGCAGGCTGTTTTGGGAACCATTTCTGGCCCTAGTTTTCAGCTTAAACATGGCTCATCCCGGGGCTATTTTTTGACCCATTTTAGAGCTCAACCATTGGCACAATGGCTGCCATTTTCTCGGCCAAAGATCAGCCCGAACAGAGCTTATTTCCGGACTATTTTTCGGGCTATTTTTAGCCAGATTTTGGGGTGTGTTGCAGCTCAAACAGAACTCGTTTGCATGCAATTTTTGGACTGTGTTTCAGCCTCAAGCTGGGACCATATAGATGTCATGGTTCGGCCCTAAGCAGGGCCTGAAACTCAGGCCACGTCAACCTTAAAACAGTGCCTGAATGCAGGCTATTTCCCGTTTCAAAACAGAGTCTGCCTGTGCAGTCCCTATTGACGGTTGTCATTCAGTTATGAACGCATGTGGTTGAGGTGTGGTGGGGTCTTAGTTTGGGTTTTTATTCTGGAATTCTAAAAAAAATGGAGGGAAAGGTTTTACCTCCCATGGTTGGGTCCGACTCGATCTTGGGCTGGCGTGTAAACGCCCACCGCTCCTACTCCTTTCTTTTATCTCTCTTTCCACAGGAGTGGTGTGGCTGCAGACTTACACTGACTTGGCTTGGTCCGTTTTCATGGACTGAGTGGGGACAGTGCGAGCCGAGCTCACTTAATGCTCACTTTCCCTCTCTGCTTCCTCCCTCTCTTAGCTTTCTCTCCTCGTTTTCTTCCTTCCTTGGGTGTGGATCCTGAGGGCACCAACGTCCCCTTTTATAGGCAAGGAGATTGAGATTCAAAGGCTGGGATTGGTTCTACCCATCCCCAAGCGACGGCCGTCGGTGGTTGCCTCTGTTTTTCTCAAAGCGGATAAATGCAGCTTGTAATTCCTCCCGTTTTGGCTATTCTTGGCTTGAGAGAGAGAGAGCTGGCGTCTGCACGTTGGAAATCCAACCGACACGGCTCTCCCCATAACTTCAACGGTCTGTTCGCCTTCCATGATAGAATGAACGGTCAGGGATAGATTCCCTTCATTTGTTTTCGGGGGCCCACAGAGATGTTTAGATGAGATTCATTCCATTCACTAGGTTCATTTACTTATATAAGGCTATGATCTCGAGAATGGGTCTGGCCTAACTTGTAAGTGGGCCATACACCTAAACTTTTACTCCCAACGGTGGGTTTCTGACAATCTAATGGTTGGATCATCCCAGGATTGAGCGTTAATGGTTGGCAAGAGCCAAGGGGCCAAAATATGAAACATATCTAAGTACTAGGTCAGCCATACGTTGCAAAAGCATGTGGGTGAAACCAACATGAAACCATGTTGTTACTCAAAATAGGTGGGGTCCAACGGTGATGATCTTTTAGAGAATCCATGCCATTCACCACTTTTATATCGCTATGTTAGGACATGGGGTCAAATATGAGACGATTTGGTTAGTTGAGTAAGTCATACGGTGTGCCCAATAACAACCAACACTCACTGTTAAACCCCATGCATCGTAGCTTGCTATGAAAATTTGAATGAATTGAGTTATTTTTTGTGAAGTCCACTTTACTACTTGTAGTTGTATGATCTGCTCTGTTCATTATGTTTAACATGCCCTACTAGGATTAAGGTCCAAAAATGGGGCAGATCTGTTAATCGGGTGGGCCATACTATCCGATCAAGCATCAATGGTGGCATGTAGTGGCATTCACTATTTATGAATTTGCCATCCATTTCTCAACCGGCATCCGATGCCCGTTAGGTTAAAATGTACTGTCCGAATATCTTGAAATTTGGCGAACATGCGTCATTTTTCGTGCTCTTTCCTGTGATCTAGTTTGGGTCCCGATCTCTCGAGGATGAATAAGATGTTCTTTTAATGGTTAATATACTTCAAAATTCTAAAATAATATTTATACTCCTCTAATTAACAAGTTACCAGGTAGTTTGGAATTAAACTTGAAGATCTTCATAATGACTGATTCATCCTGATATTCGGATGACCCATTTGGCGGATCCAAACCTGATGGATGGTCAGTTTACTTGTTAAAAATAAGAAGTTTTATGGTTAGCACTCTAACCATGCATATGGGTGGATGTATGGTCAGTTTTGTGAATGGGTGATCACAAAGTGGGTTTTCGGAGTGATCAGGGGTATAGGTCAATAGTGTTTTCGTAATTATTATTGATCTGTGAGTTTTGGGAAATCTAATGGCCCCACATGGTTATAGGTATGTTTCTAAGTAATTCTTACAAAAGAACATATATCTAAATCATTATGGATAGGGAGTTTCTTCGTTATTCCGTTCTTACGTCAAATCACGTGACGAATGTCCTTGTTTTGAAATTCAATGGTCAGATGGCTTGATCTATAAATGGAGATCATTACCAATGGATAAATTCATGTCGGGGAATAGATGTAAGGTCAAGATAGCTAGGTTGGTGTCGTACACATGTACGTATCAAGTTAAACTTCATGGTAACACCCGAGGACTTTCAATACTCAGGTATTGAAAAGTTCAGGGTGTTACATCAGTGGTCGAATTTTGATTATTTTGAGCTCATTAGAATGGTAAGTTGACAAGCTTCCAAATGGGACCAGAATTGGCTAATTTGGAGACCGTTCGATATCCCAAAAGCACGTTGGAACTCTTCGCTCGTCATTTTTCAATATGGATTGTTAATCTTTCTAAATTGAGCGATCCAATGGAGACACGCTCATAAATCCCTTGTTTGAGGTGGGATTGGGTCAGTTTTTGGTCATCTGAAAGGTACTTTAGAGCTCTTACATTCCTGACTGGAATCGTCGTATTCCCAGACCATTAGGGCATCCAAAAGTGGATTGCAGTCGTAAGTCCTGAATTTTTACTTCATCACCTTCTCCAATAGTAACCCTCATAACTCTCTCTCCAGATGTCAAATTTAGACTATTTTGAGCTTATTGGAATGGTAACTTGACAAGCTTCTAAATGGGACCAGAATTGCCTAATTCGGAGACTGTTTGGTATCCCAAAAGCATGTTGGAACTCTTCGATCATCATTTTTCAATATGGATTGTTAATCTTTCCAAATCGAGCTATCCAACGGAGACACGCTACTAAATCCCTCTTTTGATGTCAGATTTGGTCGATTTTTTGTCATCTGAAAGGTACTTTAGTGCTCTTTCATTTCGGACCTGAATGGACGTATTCTGAGATCATTTAGGCATCCATAAGTGGGATTGCAGTTGTCAGTCCGAAATTTTATCTTCATCTCCATGTCCAATATTAACCCTCATAACTCTCTCTTCAGAGGTCGAATTCAGATTATTTTGAGGTAAGTTGACAAGCTTCCAAGTGGGACCAGAATTGGATAATTCAGAGACCGTTCGATATCCCAAAAGCACGTTAGAACATTTTGATCATTTTTTTTCAATATGGATTGTAAATCTTTCCAAATTGCGCGATCCAATGGAGATGCTCATAACTCTAGCCTTTAATGTCCGATTAGGTCGATTTTTGGTCATCTGAAAGTACTTTAGTGCTCTATCATTCCTAACTAGATTCGGCCTATTCCGAGACCATTTGGGCATCCATAAGTGGGATCGCAGTCGTTAGTACTAAAATTTTCCTTCATCTCCTTGTCCAATAATAACCCATATAACTCTCTCTTCAGAGGTCGGATTTAGACTATTTTGAGCTCATTGGAATGGTAACTTGACAAGCTTCCAAATGGGACCAGAATTGGTTAATTCAGAGACGGTTTGATATTCAAAAAGCACGTTGGAACTCTTCGATCGTCTTTTTTCAATATGGATTGTAAATCTTTCCAAATTGCGTGATCTAATGGAGAAGCTCATTGCTTAATCGTTTGATGTCGGATTGGGTCGATTTTTAGTCAACTGAAAGGTGTTTTAATAATCTTTCATTCCTAAATGGAATCATCGTATTCCGAGACCATTTGGGCATCCATAAGTGGGAACAGAGTCTTCGGTCTGAAATTTCTCCTTCATCTCCTTATCTAATAGTATCCATCATAACTCTTTCTTTAGAGGTCAAATTTAGAATATTTTAAGCTCATTGGAATGGTAACTTGACAAGCTTCCAAATGGGATTAGAATTGGCTAATTTGGAGACCGTTCGATATCCTAAAAGCACATTGGAACTCTTCGATCATCTTTTTTCAACATGGATTATAAATCTTTCCAAATCATGTGATCGAACGGAGAAGCCCAAAACTTGATCATGTGTTGTCCCATTGGGTTGAGTTTTGGTCATCTGAAATGGTACTTTAGTGCTCTTTCATTCCTGATTGGAATTGTCGTATTCTGAGACCATTTGGGCATCCATAAGTGGGATTGCAGTCATCAGTCCTATACTTTTCCTTCATCTCCTTGTCCAATAGTAACCTACATAACTCTCTCTTCAGAGGTCGAATTTAGACTATTTTGATCTCATTAGAATGGTAACTGGACAAGCTTCGAAATGGGACTAGAATTAGCTAATTCGGTGACCGTTCGATATCCCAAAAGCACGTTGGAACTCTTCGATCGCCATTTTTCCATATGGATTCTTAATCTTTCCAAATTGCCTGATCCAACAGAGATGCTCATAACTCCGTAGTTTTATGTCTGATTGGGTCAATTTTTTATCATTTGAAAGGTACTTTAGTACTCTTTCATTCCTAAATGGAATCGTGGTATTTCTAGACCATTTGGGCCTTCATAAGTGGGATCGCAATCGTCGGTGCTGAATTATTCCTTCATCTCCATGTCCAATAGTTACCCTCATTACTCTCTCTTCAGAGGTCAAATTAAGACTATTTTAAGCTCATTGGAATGGTAACTTGACAACCTTCCTAATGGGATCAGAACTGGCTAATTCGGAGACCATTCGATATTCTAAAAGCACGTTGGAACTCTTCGATCGTCTTTTTTCAATATGGAATGTTAATCTTTCCAAATCGCGTGAACCAATGGAGACACGCTCAAAACTCCCTCATTTGATGTCAGATTGGGTCAATTTTTGGTCATCTAAAAGGTACTTTAGTGCTCTTTTATTCCTAATTGGAATTGTCATATTCCGAGACCATTAGGGCATCCATAAGTGGGATCACTATCGTCGGTCCTGAATTTTTCCTTTATCTCCATGTCCAATAGTAACCCTCATAAATCTCTCTTTAGAGGTCGAATTTAGACTATTTTGAGCTCATTGGAATGGTAACTTAGGAGGCTTCCAAATGGGACTAGAATTGGATAATTCGGAGACTGTTCGATATTACAAAAGCTCGTTGGAACTCTTCAATTGTCCTTTTTCAATATGGATTGTAAATCATTCCAAATAGTGTGATCTAATAGAGATGCTCACAACTCGATCGTTTGTTGTCCGATTGGGTCGATTTTTGGTCATCTGAATGATACTTTAGTGGTCTTTCATTCCTGATTGGAAATATCGTATTCCGAGACCATTTGGGCATCTATAAGTGGGATCGTAGTTGTCGGTCCTGAACTTTTCCGTCATCTCCTTGTCCAATAGTAACCCACATAACTCTCTCTTCAAAGGTCGAATTTAGACTATTTTGAGCTAATTGCAATGGTAACTTGACAATCATCCAAATGGGACCAGAATTAGTTAATTCGGAGACCGTTCGATATCCAAAAAGCACGTTAGAACTCTTCGATCACCTTTTTTCAATATGGATTGTAAATCTTTCCAAATTGCGCGATCTAACAGAGATGCTCATAGCTCCATCATTTGATGTCTTATTGGGTCAATTTTTGGTCATATGAACGGTACTTTCATGCTCTTTCATTCCTGATTAGAATCGTCCTATTCCGAGACCATTAGGGCATCCATAAATGGGATCACAGTCGTCGGTCCTGAAGTTTTCCTTCATCTCCTTATCTAATAGTAAATCACATAACACTCTCTTTAGAGGTCAAATTTAGACTATTTTGAGCTCATTGCTATGGTAACTTGACAAGCTTCCAAATGGGACTAGAATTGGCTAATTCGGAGGCCGTTCGGTATCCCAAAAGCACGTTGGAACTCTTTGCTAGACATTTTTCAATATGAATTGTTAATCTTTCCAAATCGCATGATTCAATGGAGACACATTCAAAACTCCCTTGTTTGATGTTAGATAGGGTCAATTTTTGGTAATTTGAAAGGTAATTTAGTGCTCTTTCATTCCTGACTAGAATCATCTTATTCCGAGACCATTAAGGAATCCATAAGTGGGATCGCAGTCGTCGGTCCTGAATTTTTCCTTCATCTCCATGTCCAATAGTAACCCTCAAAACTCTCTCTTCAGAGGTCAAATTTAGACAATTTTGAGGTCATTGGAATGGTAACTTGACAAGCTTCCAAATGGGACCAGAATTGGCTAATTCGGAGACCATTCGATATCCCAAATGCACATTGGAACTCTTCGATCGTCTTTTTTCAATATGGATTGTAAATCTTTTCAAATTGCACGATCCAACAGAGACGCTCATAACTCGATCGTTTGATGTCGGATTCAATCGATTTTTGGTCATCTGAAAGGTACTTTAGTGCTCTTTCTTTCTTGAACGGAATTATCGTATTCTGAGATCATTAGGGTATCTATAAGTGGGAACAGAGTCGTCAGTCCTGAATTTTTCATTCATCTCCTTATCCAATAGTAACCCTCATAACCTCTCTTCAGAGGTCAAATTCAGACTATTTTGAGCTCATTCGAATGGTAACTTGACAAGCTTCTAAATGGGACCAAAATTGGCTAATTCGGAGACAGTTCGATATCCTAAAAGCAGGTTGGAACTCTTCGATCGTCTTTTTTCAATACAGATTGTAAATCTTTCCAAATCGTGCGATCCAATGGAGACGCTCATAACCCGATCATTTGTTGTCCGATTGGGTCAATTTTTGGTCATTTGAATGGTACTTGAGTGCTCTTTCATTCCTGACTGGAATCGTCGTATTCCTAGACCATTTGGGCATCTATATGTAGGAACATAGTCGTTGGTCCTGAATTTTTCTTTATCTTCTTATCTAATAGTAAACCTCATAACTCTCTCTTCAGAGGTCAAATTTAGACTATTTTTAGCTTATTGGAATGGTAACTTGACAAGCTTTCTAATGGGACCAGTATTGGCTAATTCGAAGACCGTTTAATATCCCAAAAGGACGTTGGTACTCTTCAATCATCTTTTTTCAATATGGATTGCAAATCTTTCCAAATCACACGATCTAATAGAGATGCCCATAACTTGATCATTTGCTGTCCCAATGGGTCGAGTTTTGGTCATCTGAAGTGGTACTTTTGTGCTCTTTCATTCCTGACTAGAATCGTTGTATTCCGAGACCATTTGGGCATCTATAAGTGGGATCGCAGTCCTCGGTCCTGAATTTTTCCTTCATCTCTGTGTACAATAGTAACCCTCATAACTCTCTCTTCAGAGGTCGAATTGAGATTATTTTAAGCTCATTTGAATGGTAACTTGACAAGCTTCCAAATGGGATCAGAATTGGCTAATTCGGAGACCGTTCGATATCCAAAAAGCACGTTGGAACTCTTCGATCATCATTTTTCAATATGGATTGTTAATCTTTCCAAATCGCGTCATCCAACGAAAACACGCTCATAACTCCCTCGTTTGATGTTGAATTAGGTCAATTTTTGGTCATCTAAAAGGTAATTTAGTGCACTTTAATTCCTAACTAAAATTGTCGCCTTTCGAGACCATTAGAGCATCCATAAGTGGGTTACAGTCGTCGATCTTGAATTTTTCCTTCATCTCCATGTCCAATAATAACCCTCAGAACTCTCTCTTCAGAGGTCAAATTTAGACTATTTTGAGCTCATTAGAATGGTAACTTGACAAGCTTCCAAATGGGACCATAATTGGCTAATTGGGAGATCGTTCGATATCCCCAAAACACATTGGAACTCTTTGATCGTCTTTTTTCAATATGGATTTAAATCTTTCCAAATCGCTCAATCCAACAGAGACGCTAATAACTCGATCATTTGTTGTCTGATTGGGTTGATTTTTGGTCATCTGAATGCTACTTTAGTGCTCTTTCATTCCTGACTGGAATCAGCCAATTCTGAGACCATTTGGATATCCATAAGTGGGATTGCAGTCGTCAGTCCTAAATTTTTCCTTCATCTCCTTGTCCAATAGTAACCCATATAACTCTCTCTTCAGAGGTCAAATTCAGACTTTTTGAGCTCATTAGAATGGTTACTTGACAAGCTTCCAAATGGGACCATAATTGGCTAATTCGGAGACCGTTCGATATCCCAAAAGCACATTGGAACTCTTCGATCGTCATTCTTTCAATATGGATTGTTAATCTTTCCAAATCATGTGATCCAACAGAGATGCTCATAACTCCATTTGATGTCTGAGTGGGTCATTTTTTGGTCATCTGAAAGGTAATTTATTTCACTTTCATTCCTGAATGGAATCATCGTATTTAGAGACCATTTGGGCCTCCATAAGTGGGATAACACTCGTCGATCCTAAATTTTTTCTTCATCTCCTTGTCCAATAGTAACCCTCATAACTCTTTCTTTAGAGGTTAAATTAAGACTATTTTGAGCTCATTGGAATGGTAACTTGATAAGCTTCCAAATGGGACCAGAATTAGCTAATTCGGAGACCGTTCGATATCCCAAAAGCACGTTGGAACTCTTCAATCGTCATTTTACAATATGGATTGTTAATCTTTCCAAATCAAGTGATCCAACGAAGACACGCTCATAAATCCCTCGTTTGATGTGAGATTGGGTGGATTTTTGGTCATCTGAAAGGTACTTTAGAGGTCTTTCATTCCTGACTGGAATCGTCGTATTCCGTGACCATTGGGCATCCATAAGTGGATCATAGTCATAGGTCCTTAATTTTTCCTTCATCTCCTTGTCTAATAGTAACCCTTATAACTCTCTCTTCAGAGGTCGAATTTAGGCTATTTTGAGCTTATTGGAATGGTAACTTGATAAGCTTCTAAATGGGTCTAGAATTTCCTAATTCGGAGACCGTTCGTTATCCCAAAAGCATGTTGGAACTCTTTGATCGTCATTTTTCAATGTGGATTGTTAATCTTTCCAAATCAAGCTATCCAACGGTGACACTATAAGTGCTATGGTTTTATGCTCCTTTGGTTGTCAAATTTTGTGGTGCTAAAACATCAATCTTTGTCTTTTGTAATCTATGTCTTGTGTAGCTCATTGGTCTATATGATCAAGACATTGCATATGGGTTCAAGACATTGCATCACCTCTTTAAACATGTTGCTTCAAGTCAAGAATGAAGATTTACTTCAAACCATTTAAAGAAATGCAAGTACAACTACAACGAAAGAAATGATCTTGTTCAAAGACTCAAGTTAGTGTACAACTTGAAGTGAAGTGTAATTCATGCTCTAGAAGATCTCAAGTTCAATGCTACATCAAGTATAGAGATCCCAAGTTTTACAATCTTCAAATGTCAACTATCTTATGAAGATTCAATGTCCATTCTTCACATTTAAGGTATGAATGACCTTAGATTGACCTTAGGGTAGGTCATTTTGTATACATAATTCAAATTGAATCTTTTTATAAGTGTTTGGACTGTTCTAAGACTAGTCCTGGACCCTGTTCGACTAGTCCTAACACTGGCTTGACCAGTCTAAGAAATTTTAAAACTAGTCTTGAATTGTTGCAATTTTTCAGAATTTTTTAGTTGAGCTACGACTAGTCCTGGAGTCTTCTCGACTAGTCGTGTGAATAGTACACGACTCGTCCTACGACCAGTCCTGGTTTTACGACTCAACTACAACAACGAAACCTGGTACCTCACGACCAGTCGTGGGTTAGTCACGACCAGTCATGGAGGGCTCACGACTGGTTGTGAACAGCTTAGGACTAGTCATGGAACGGTTTTATTCGATCGCGCTCAAAATTTCAAAATGCAGTTCGTTCTACGACCAGTCGTACTATCCTCAGGACCAGTCGTACTATCCTTAGGACTAGTCATAGACGAGTTTCTGCAACTATAAATAGACAACAAATTTCAGTATTTGATAACTCAATTCAAGTAAAATCAAGGCATCACTCTGAGATAAGTTTGTGTTCATTCTTAAGCTAATTTGTGCATATTTAATATTCTCTTTTGTTAGCTTTATTGATTTGATTTTGCTTCTATATTCCAATCTGAATTAAAAAGAGGAATTGTGATATTCCTTCTTCTTGGAATCAAAATCAAATATAGCTAGCCCAACTGATTTAATTTAAAATCAATCTAAAACCTAGAACCATTTCTTAAGTGAGTATTGGACATTGAACTTCTATTCGAACTTTTAGTCTGATTTCGTTCTTTCGGGCTACAACAAAAGGAGAAATCCAGGTATTTTACTTTATTATAAATTTTGATTAAGCCAAAAAAATCTCAATCTGTTGGTTATCTGGGGAGAGCCAGGAAACTCAGAAGTGGGGTTTTTTGAATTGTGTAAGCCCATTTAAAAGACACAATTGTGAAGGTTTTAGGTGAACCTGAGAAACCTATTTTCATAGTGAGCGCTGATATCCACTGAGTGAGGATCTTAGGAGTGGAGTAGCAAGCTGTGTGGCTGTTGTTTAACAGTTGGTGAACACATAGGCGAACCACTATAACTCTTTGTGTTTTGTGGATGTGTGATTTACTTTCTATCTTTTATCATTCATAGTTTGTGGGATGTATGTGTGGATGTGAATGTTGTAATATTTACATTTCAAGAATTGTGGGGAATGTTGTAATAGTTTAATATTTCTATTCCTTGCTATTTATTTATTCCTCTTCAGTTTGAGTTTTTGATACAAAGAACTTTCTAGAAATAAGGTTGTCCTGCCATAAACCCTTGGTTTTTATGGTGTAAGGTTGTCCTTAGAACAACATTTGTATCAATCTCTCAATACTTGATTATTGAGGATGCTTTTCATTTATGCATTGTGAATTGATTTCCTTTATTTGGCTATCATATTCTTTTATTCCACTGTCAAATCTTAAATTTGGCATAGTCCTATTCACCTCCCTCTAGGTGATATAGCTTGGCCTTTTTAGACATGCTCATAAATCCCTCATTTGATGTCAGATTGGGTTGATTTTTTGTCATCTGAAAGGTACTTTAGTGCTCTTTCTTTCCTGACTTGAATCGACGTATTCTGAGACCATTTGGGCATCCATAACTGGGGTCGTAGTCGTCGGTCCTAAATTTTCCTTCATCTCCATGTCCAACATTAACCCCCATAACTCTCTCTTAGAGATTGAATTTAGACTATTTTGAGCTCATTGGAATGACAAGTTGACAAGCTTCCAAATGGGACCAGAATTGGCTAATTCGAAGACCATTTGATATCCCAAAAGCACGTTAGAACTCTTCAATCGTCCTTTTTTAATATGGATTATAAATCTTTCCAAATCGCGCGATCTAACATAGATAATCATAACTCCAGCGTTTGATGTCCGATTGTGTCAATTTTTAAACATCTAAAAGGTATTTTAGTGCTCTTTCATTCCTGACTAGAATCGACCTATTCTGAGACCATTTGGGCATCTATAAGTGAGATCGCGGTCATCAGTATTGAATTTTTCCTTCATCTCCTTGTCCAATAGTAATCCATATAACTCTCTCTTCAGAGGTCAAATTTAGACTATTTTGAGCTCATTGGAATAGTAACTTGACAAGCATCCAAATGGGACCAGAATTGGTTAATTCGAAGATGGTTCGCTATCCAAAAGCATGTTGGAACTCTTCAATCGTCTTTTTTCAATATGGATGGTAAATCTTTCTAAATCGCGTGATCCAATGGAGACGCTGATAACTCGATTGTTTGATGTTGGATTAAGTCAATTTTTGGTCATCTAAAAGGTACTTTAATGATCTTTCATTCCTAAATGGAATCGTCGTATTCCGAGACCATTTGGGCATCCATAAGTGAGAACAGAGTTGTCAGTCCTGAATTTCTCCTTCATCTCCTTATCCAATAGTATCCCTCATAACTCCCTCTTTACAGGTTGAATTTAGATTATTTTGAGCTCATTGGAATGGTAACTTGACAAGCTTTCAAATGAGATCAGAATTAGCTAATTCAGAGACCGTTCGATATCCTAAAAGCAAATTGGAACTCTTTGATTGTCTTTTTTCAATATGGATTACAAATCTTTCTAAATCACGTGATCCAATGAAGACGCTCATAACTTGATCGTTTGTTGTCCCATTGGGTCTAGTTTTGGTCATATAAAATGGTACTTTAGTTCTCTTTCATTCCTGATTGGAATCATCGTATTACAAGACCTTCTGGGCATCCATAAGTGGGATCAAAGTTGTCGGTCCTGAACTTTTCCTTCATCTTCTTGTCCAATAGTAACATACATAACTCTCTCTTCAGAGGTCAAATTTAGACTATTTTGAGCTAATTAGAATGGTAACTGGACAAGCTTCTAAATGGGACCAGAATTGGCTAATTCGAAGATCGTTCGATATCTCAAAAGCACATTGGAACTCTTCGATCGTCATTTTTCAATATGGATTGTTAATCTTTCAAAATTGCGTGATCCAACGAAGATGCTCATCACTCCATCGTTTAATGTCTGATTGGGTCATTTTTTTGGTCATCTGGAAGGTACTTTAGTGTTTTTCATTCCTAAATGGAATCGCCGTATTCCGAGACCATTTGGGCCTCTATAAGTGGGATCGCAATTGTCAGTGCATAATTTTTCCTTGATCTCCTTATCTAATAGTAACCCTCATAACTCTCTTTTCATAGGACGAATTAACACTATTTTAAGATCATTGGAATGGTACCTTAACAACCTTCCAAATGGGATCATAATTGGCTAATTCAGAGACCGTTTGATATCCCAAAAGCACGTTTGAACTCTTCAATCGTCTTTTTTCAATATGGAATGTAAATCATTCCAAATCACGCAATCCAATGGAGACGCTTATAACTGCATCATTTGATGTCAGATTAGGATGATTTTTGGTCATCTGAAAGGTACTTTAGTGCTCTTTCATTCCTGACTAGAATCGTCACATTCCAAGACCATTTTGGCATCCATAAGTGGGATCGCAGTCCTCGGTCCTGAATTTTTCCTTCATCTCCTTGTCCAATAGTAACCCTCATAACTCACTCTTCAAAGGTCGAATTACAACTATTTTAAGCTCATTGGAATGGTAGCTTGACAAGCTTCCACATGGGACCAGAATTGGCTAATTCGGAGATCGTTCGATATCCCAAAAGCACGTTGGAACTCTCCACTCGTCATTTTTAATATGGATTGTTAATCTTTCCAAATCATGCGATCCAATGGAGTCACACTCATAAATCCCTTGTTTGATGTCGGATTGGTTCGATTTTTGGTCATTTTAATGGTAATATAGTGCTCTTTCATTCCTGACTGGACTCGTCGTATTCTGAGACCAATATGGCATCCATAAGTGGGATCGCAGTCATCGGTTATGAATTTTTCCTTTATCTCCATGTCCAATAGTAACCCTCATAACTTTCTCTTCAGAGGTCTAATTTAGACTATGTTGAGCTCATTGGAATGGTGACTTGACAAGCTTCCAAATGGGACCAGAATTGGCCAATTTGGAGACCTTTCGATATCCGAAAAGCACATTGGAACTCTTCGATCTTCCTTTTTCAATATGGATTGTTAATCTTTCCAAATCACACGATCCAACGGAGACGCTCATAACTTGATCATTGTTATCCGATTGGGTCGAGTTTTGGTCATCTGAATGGTACTTAGTACTTTTTCATTCCTGATTGGAATCGTCGTTTTCTGAGACCATTTGGGCTTCGATAAGTGAGATCACAGTTGTCAGTCCTGAACTTTTCCTCCAACTCCTTGTCCAATAGTAACCCACATAACTCTTTATTCAGAGGTTGAATTTAGATTATTTTGAGCTCATTGGAATGTCAACTTGACAAGCTTCCAAATGGGAACATAATTGGCTAATTTAGAGATCGTTTGATATCCCAAAAGCACGTTGGAACTCTTTAATCGTCATTTTTTCAATATGGATTGTTAATCTTTCAACATCGTGTAATGTAATGGAGATGCTCATAACTCCATCGTTTGATGTCCGATTAGGTTGATTTTTGGTCATCTGAAAGGTACTTTAGTGCTCTTTCATTCCTGAATGGAATCGTCGTATTCCGAGACCATTTGGGCATCTATATGTGGGATCGCAGTGGTCGGTCCTGAACTTTTCCTTCCTCTCCTTGTCCAATTGGAACCCTCATAACTCTCTCTTTAGAGGTCAAATTTAGACTATTTTGAGCTCATTGGAATGGTAACTTCACAAGCTTCCAAATGGGACGAGAATTGGCTAATTCGGAGCCCGTTCGATATCCCAAAACCAAGTTATAGCTCTTCAATCGTCTTTGTTCAATATGGATTGTAAATCTTTCCAAATCGTGAGATCCAATGGAGACACTCATAACTCAATCATTTGTTGTTTGATTTGGTCAATTTTTAGTCATCTGAATGGTACTTTAGTACTCTTTTATTCCTGACTGGAATCGTCATATTCCGAGACTATTTGGCCATCCAAAAGTGGGAACGCAGTCCTCGGTCCTGAACTTTTCCTTCATCATCTTGTCGAATAGTAACCTACATAACTCTCATTTCAGAGGTCGAATTCAGACTATTTTGAACTCATTAATATGGTAACATGACAAGTTTCCATATAGGACCAGAATTGACTAATTTGGAGATCGTTTGTTATCCCAAAAGCATGTTGGAACTCTTCGATCGTCTTTTTTCAATATGGAATCTAAATCTTTCCAGATTGCACAATCCATCAGAGACGATTATAACTCCATCGTTTGATGTTGGATTGGGTCAATTTTTAGTCATCTGAAAGGTACTTTAGTGATCTTCCATTCCTGATTGGAATCGTCCTATTTCGAGACCATTTGGTCATCCATAAGTGGGATCGTAGCCCTCGGTCCTGAATTTTTCCTTCATCTCCTTGTCTAATAGTAACCCTCATAACTCACTCTTCAGAGGTCGAATTAAGACTATTTAAACTCATTGGAGTGGTAACTTGATAAGCTTCCAAATGGGTTCAGAATTGGCTAATTCGGAGACCGTTAGATATCCCAAAAGCACGTTGGAACTCTTTACTCGTCATTTTTTAATATGGATTGTTAATCTTTCCAAATCACATGATCCAACAAAGACATGCTCATAAATCCCTCGTTTGATGTCGGATTAGGTTGATTTTGCTCATCTGAAAGGTAATTTAGTGCTCTTTCATTCCTTAATGGAATCATCTCATTTCGATTCCATTAAGGCATCCATATGTGGGATCACAGTCGTTAGTCCTAAATTTTTCCTTCATCTCCATGGCCAATAGTAACCCTCATAACTCTCTCTTCAGAGGTCAAATTTAGACTATGTTGAGCTCGTTGGAATGGTAACTTGACAAGCTTCCAGATGTGACCAGAATTGGCTAATTTTGAGACCGTTTGATATCCCAAAAGCACGTTGGAACTCTTCGATCATATTTTTTCAATATAAATTGTAAATCTTTCTAAATTGCGTGATCTAATGGAGGCACTCATAACTTGATCATTTGTTGTCAGATTGGGTCATGTTTTGGTCATCTAAATTGTTCTTTAGTGCTTTTTCATTCCTAATTGTAATCATCATATTCAGAGACCATTTGGACATCCATAAGTGGGATCGCAGTCGTCGGTCCTAAATTTTTCCTTCATCTCCTTGTCCAATAGTAACCCTTATAACTCTCTCTTCAGAGGTTGAATTTAGACTATTTTGAGCTCCTTGGAATGGTAACTTGACAAGCTTCCATTTAGAAACCGTTCGATATCACAAAAGCACGTTGCAACTCTTTGATCGTCTTTTTTCAATATGGATGGTAAATCTTTCTAAATTGTGCGAGCCGCTCATAACTTGATCATTTGTTGTCCAATTGGGTCGACTTTTGGTCATCTGAAATGGTACTTTAGTGCTCTTTCATTCCTGATTAAAATCATCATATTCCGAGACCATTTGGGCATCCATAAGTGGATCACAGTCGTTGGTCCTGAATTTTTCCTTCATCTCCTTATCCAATAGTAACCCTCATAACTCTCTCTCTAGAGGTTGAATTTAGACTATTTTGAGCTCATTGAAATGGTAACTTAACAAGCTTCCAAATGGTATGATAATTGGCTAATTCAGAGACCGTTCGATATCCCAAAAGCACGTTGTAACTCTTCGATCGTCTTTTTCCAATATGGATTGTAAATCTTTCCAAATCGCGTGATCCAATGGAGATGCTCATAACTTGATCAATTGTTGTTCAATTAGGTTGAGTTTTGGTCTTCTGAAATGGTACTTTAGTGCTCTTTCATTCCTAATTGGAATGATCGTATTCCAAGACCATTTGGGCATCTATAAGTGGGATCACAGTCGTTGGTCCTGAATATTTTCTTCATCTCCTTATCTAATAGTAAACCTCATAACTCTCTCTTCAGAGGTCGAATTAAGATTATTTTAAGCTCATTGGAATGGTAACTTAGCAAGCTTCCAAATGGGACCGTAATTGGCGAATTCAGAGACCATTCGATATCCCAAAAGCACGTTGGAACTCTTCGATCGTCTTTTTTCAATATGGATTGTAAATCTTTCCAAATCGTGTGATCCAAAGGAGTCGCTCATAACTCTATTGTTTAATGTCAGATTGGGTTGATTTTTGGTCATCTGAATGATACTTTAGTGCTCTTTGATTCCTGACTGGAATCATCGTATTCCGAGACCATTTGGGCATCCATAAGTGGGATCGCATCGTTGTTCTTGAATTTTTCCTTCATCTCCTTGTCTAATAGTAACCCTCATAACTATCTCTTCAGAGGTCGAATTTAGACTATTTTGAGCTCACTAGAGTGGTAAATTGACAAGCTTCCAAATGGGACCAGAATTGGCTAATTTGGAGACCATTCGATATCCCAAAAACTCGTTGGAACTCTTCACTCGTCATTTTTCAATATGGATTGTTAATCTTTCAAAAATCACGTGATCCAACGGAGATGCTCATAACTCCATTGTTTGATGTCCGATTGAGTCATTTTTTGGTCATTTGAAAGGTACATTAGTGCTTTTCATTCCTGAATGGAATTGTTGTATTCCGAGACCATTTGGGCCTCCATAAGTGGGATCGTAATCGTCGGTGCTAAATTTTTCCTTCATCTCCCTGTCTAATAGTAACCCTCATAACTCTCTCTTCAGAGGTCAAATTAAGAATATTTTAAGCTCATTGGAATGTTAACTTGACAAGCTTCCAAATAGAATTAGAATTGGCTAATTCGAAGACTATTCGATATCCTAAAAGCATGTTGGAACTCTTCGATCGTCTTTCTTCAATATGTAAATTTTTCTGAATCGCGCAATCCTATAAATGCTATATTATAAATCTAGCACCCAAGAGTTGTCAAATTTTGTTGTGCCAAATCATTTAGAATCTGTATTATGTATTGATGAGATGAATTGATCAACTTCGTGCATTTTAAAGTTGTCCATGTCTTCATCGAACTTCTCTATGTATTCAAGTTGAAGAAGCATTGTCGAGGTTCAATATTTCGAGCTCAAGTACAAGAATAAGTTCAAGGCTCAAGTTCAAGTTTAATCTTCAAGATCAGTACCTTAAACAATCTCAAGAACTCAAGTCTTTACTCAAGCTCAAGTTCAAGATTTGAAGACAAGCTTCAAGTATTTCAAGTGAATGAATTGGCAGACTGAACGATGTTTTAATTGATTAAACTCACAAACACGGTATGGATGACCCTATATTGACCATAGGTTAGGTCACATTCATTGCATATGCTATGTGGGTCATTTCATAAGTTTATAGGTCATTTCCTCGACTAGTCTTAGTCTTTGTTCGACTAGTCCAAGCTCTGGCTCGACTAGTCCAAGAATTTTTCAACCAGTCCAAGATTTGTTGTAAATTTTTAAAATTTTTCTATTGGACTCTCGACCAGTCATGGAGACTGCTCGACCAGTCGTGCAGGCTCGACTCAAAGTCTAGTCCAAGTGCAGGTCACTTAACTAGTTGAGCAAGCCACTCGACCAGTCGAGTAATGACCTTATCTTATCTCGCCAGAAAATTTGAAAATTGGTTGGTCCTTTGACCAGTCGAACCGACCCTTAGACCAGTCGAGAGAACAGTATTTTCACCTATAAATAGAGGACGAATCTCAGAGTTTTTCATTCATTCCAAGCTGTATCAAACCATCACTCTGAGAGATAAGTTCCTGCATTTTTTAAGTTATATTGTGTTCATTTTAAATTCTCTTTAATAACTTTTATTATTTTATTTTGTGATCTCCATTCAACTCTATTTCTTTAAAGAAGGGAATTGTGATTTTACCCTTTTGAGATCAAAATCAAATCAAGCTAGCCCAAGCTGAATTAATTTAAAAATCATTTAGATCTAGAACCTTTCATTTGTGAGACTAGACATTGAACATCTTCATCTACATCAAATTGGTTCTACTGGGCTTCTTCAGAAGGAGAATTTTCAGATAAGTATCATTTAAATTTTATGAATCTTTTGTGGTTTGTGAGGTTGTGCCAGGAAAATCTCATTTTTAGTTTTTTCTGAGGTAATCCAGAAAATCTTAGAGTGTAGGGTTTTTGTAATTGTGTAAGCCCATCTAAAGACACAATTGTAAAGGTTTTAAGGTGAACCTTGGAAAACCTTTTTCATAGTGAAAGTGAATATCCCGTGTGTATGGATATTGGGAGTAGAGTAGTTGTGTGGTTATTTTCTAACAGTTGGTGTACACACAAACGAACCACTATAATTCATGGAGTTGTGGTAGATGATTGGATTTGCTTATGTGTGTGAATGTTGTAATTTACTTTATGCATTTGTGGTGAATGGTGTAATTTACTTTATGCACTTGTGGTGAATGTTGTAATAACTTAATTTATTTCCTTTGCCTCTTTATTGGTTTGAGTTTTTTATACTAAAAAACGTTCTAGTAAGGTTGTCCTGCCATAAACCTTTGGTTTTTAGTGTTAGCTTGTCCTTAGAACTCAATTTGTATCAACCTCTCAAGACTAGTGCATTTGAGGTTGCTATTTACTTGTGCTATTTTATTATTTGATTGTGCTATCTGTCTTTGTATTCTATATTTATTTTTTATTTGGCATAGTCTTATTCATCCCCCCCCCCCCCTCCTCTAAGACGTTAAGCTCGGCCTTTTCAAGTGGTATCAGAGCCTAATAGCTCCTTTATTATTTGGATTTAGCTAACTGATATGAGCTTATAAGATGTCAAATTTTGATAGCCTCTCGATTACTAGGCCTCCACCTTTTAATGGCTCAAATTATGCCTATTGGAAAGCCAGAATAAGAATCTTTTTAAGGTCCATAGATGAGATCGTGTGGCAAGCCACAGTGACTAGATGGAACCCACCCACAATTGAAGTTCTAGGCACTGATGGAACTAAATTTGTTAAAGTTACACCTTATTTTTCTTGGACCACTCTTCAAAAAAATGAGAGTAGTGCTAATGCAAAGGCTTTAAATGTAATCACTTGCGCACTATCACTAAATTAATTTAAAAGAATTATATCTTGTGATACTACAAAACAAGCCTGGGATATCTTAGAAATGACACACGAGGGTATGACTATTGTTAAGAAATCTAAACTTCAAATCCTCACCACTCGGTTTGAGGAGATACATATGGAAGAAAGTGAAACCTTCATGGACTTCTATACTCAGTTAAATGACATAGTTAACTCTATGTGGGGTCTTGGTGATAGCATCCCAGAAAGTAAAGTTTGTGCAAAGATACTGCACTCATTGCCTGAAAGGTTCAATTCTAAGGTCACTGCCATTCAGGAACCTCGTGATACGGACAATATGAGGGTTGAAGAGCTTGTTGGTTCTTTATAAACTTATGAGTTCAATTTTAAGGCTCCTAAAAGTAAGTCCATAGCCCTTAAGTCTTCTAAAAAATATTTCTCATGATAAAGCTAGTAATTTTGATTGTGAAAATTCTGAAGATGATATGACACTATCATCCAAGAAGTTTTATAAAATTTTCAAAAGCAAAAAGTGGATAGATTTTTAAAAACTTTTTGAAAAGAAAATGACTAGATCTAAAAATTGGAAATCTATTAAAGACAGCCAATGCTTCAACTGCCATAAATACGGGCATTTCACAAACAAATGTCTAAAGAGGGACAAACCTAAGAAGAAAGGTATGTTGGCCACATGGGATGAGTCATCTTGCTTTGAAGCATCTTCTGAGTCAGATGATTCTGAACCCAAGTCTACAAATGAGGTCAAGGCCTTAATGACTCTAGCTAGAGTCACTTCCACAGACAGTTGTAATTCAACTTATGATGAAAATCTGAGAAGCGACCCTGAAAATGATGATGATTTACAAGACGCCTATAATGCCCTCTACAGGGGAAGTTGCATGATAGCTGTAAAACTAAAACTTTAAAAGGAAAAGTTTTTAAAGTTAAAAGAAGATTTTGATAACCTAATTTTAGAAAAATCATATTTTTCTAATTGTTTTGAAAAAGCTAAGTATGATTTAGATTTTAAAACATCCCAAGTTGAAAACCTTCAACCAGAAAATGAAAAACTAAAACTAGAAGTCTCTTCTCTCTTGAGTTTGAAGGATACTTGGAGGTATGCCCAGGGTGATCCTAAACTAAAAGGATTGTTAACCGGATGAAGGAAATGTGGCGATAGATCTGGTTTAGGCTACGATAAGAATACACCTCCTAAAAGTAAGTCCACTCCACCTAAGTTTATTAAAGGGGAGTCATCTAACTCAAAAGGGAAAAGTCTGAATCAAAATAGTTTCAAAAAACATAAAAAAATTTAGGCTATGAAACTTAAAAGCAACTATATCAATTATAGAAATTAGAATTATAACCCTTAGCTGAGAAAATTGTAGATTTACTCAAGGAGCTTTTAAAATATAACTCGAATGGTAGAATATATAACAACTAAAAGCGTAAAAAAACCAACTATGCTCCAAAACCCAAAACAGTAATGAAATGGGTCCCTAAGATTGCTTGTCTGGTTGTCCACACCGCTTTCAAGGCTTCAATTTAATCAAAGTGGTACCTAGATAGTGGTTGTTCTAAATACATGACAGGTGACAAAGATTTATTCACCAATATTAAATATATGACTGATGGCTCAGTCACATTCAGTGATGGTAGCAACTGCAGAATTGTTGGCCAAGGTACGGTTCAACTCTTTAATCTTCCTCCATTTGAGAATGTTTTGTTTGTAGAGGGCCTTGAGCATAATCTCTTAAGCATTTCTCAAATTTGTGATAATAAACATAGCGTTAAATTCACCAACCAAGGGTGTGAGATTTCTAATAAGAGTGGTTCTATGATATTAACTGGTTGCAGAACATTTGAGAACTGCTATATAGTCAGTGATTCAAGCTCGTTTAAGTTATCGTGTTACATGGTCCAAACCAATGAGACTGAACTATGGCGTAAATGTCTAGGACATGTACACTACCATAATTTTTATAGACTGAGCAAAGGTAATGTAATAAGAGGTCTACCCAAGTTAAAGAAAATGAATAAAATTTGTGGTGAATGTCAGATTGGAAAAAAATCTAGGAGTGCTCACAAGAAAATGAACTTTAATGCCACATCCAAACCCCTTGAACACCTCCACATGAATCTCATTGGACCTACTAGGATGGAGAGTCGAGGCGGTAAGAAATATATTCTAGTAATAGTAGTTGATTTTACTAGGTATACATGGGTAGTTTTCATGAGAGAGAAATCTGAAACTCTCAATGAAGTGAAAAAGGTACTCAAGCATATCCAAACTGAGAAAGAATCACATGTCTCTAAAATCCATAGTGATCATGGTTCTAAATTTGATAATAGCAGTTTTGAGAAGTTCTGTAGCGATGATGGTATATCGCATGAATTTTTTGCTCCTAAAACACCTCAACAGAATGGGGTTGTTGAAAGAAAAAATCGTATGCTTCAAGAAATGGCTAATGTGATGTTAAACAGCATGAAACTTCCTAAAAATCTTTGGGTTGAAGCAGTGAACATGGCTTGCTATATTATTAACCATGTTTATATTAGAAAGTCAAATAATAAGACTGCATATGAACTTTGGTTCGATAAGAAGCCAACAATCAATTACTTTCGAGTTTTTGGTAGAAAATGTTATATTCTACATGACTGGGAAAATCTGGGAAAATTCGACACTAAAAGTGACGAGGGTATCTTCCCAGGATATGTGCTAAATAGTTAAGCGTATCGTGTTCTCAACAAGAGGACCAGTGTAATTCAGGAATCCATTAATGTGGTTATAGATGATCACTTGAATACACCTGTCTCAAGTTCAGAAGATGACGAAGTCTCTTTATTTGATAAACCAGACTCTTCGTCTAGTCAAAATGACATAGAACTGCAGTCAATTAAAGACCATCCAACTGATTAAATACTTATGAACCCTCTCACTGGTGTGTGCACTCATAGACAATTAGAAAATATTTGTAATTATGTGTGCTTCATATCCCAAATTGAGCCGGCCAATGTAAAAGAAGTGCTTGCTGATGAAAACTAGATAGTGGCTATGCAAGATGAACTTAATCAATTCGTAAGGAATGATATATGGTACTTAGTTCCTAGACCTAATGATAAACATATTATTGGAACTAAATGGATCTTTAAAAATAAGTCTGATGAATTAGGTAACATTATAAGAAACAAGGCTAGACTGGTTGTACAAGGGTACACTCAAATAGAAGGCATTGATTATAATGAAACCTTTTCCCCAGTAGCTCGTCTTGAATCTATTAGACTGTTCACATTCATTGCATGTTACAAAAATTTCAAAATCTATCAAATGGGTGTCAAGAGTGCTTTTTTAAACGGTGATCTGCATGAGGAAGTATATGTAAAACAACCTACTGGTTTTGAAGACCCTAAACATACTAATTATGTTTATTGCCTGAAAAAGGCACTTTATGGATTAAAACAAACTCCCAGGGCATGGTACGAGAAATTGACTAAGTTTCTACTGAGTCATAACTTTGTAATGGGGAGTATTGATAAGACACTGTTTGTAAAGAAACACAATGATCACATACTGATAGTATAAATATATGTTGATGACATTATCTATGGATCTACTTGTTCTAACATGTCTGTTGAGTTTACAAAATTGATGACGTCCAAGTTTGAAATGAGCATGGTTAAAGAACTGAATTTTTTAGGTCTGCAAGTGAAACAACTTGAAGACGGGATCTTTATTTCTCAAAGTAAGTATGTGCTAAACTTGGTGAAAAGTTTAGATTTGAGAGTAGTAAAAATTTTGATACTCCTATGAGTACGACACTTAAGCTCTCTAAGGATTCAACAAGTAAAAATGTAGATCCTAAGTTGTATCGCAGTATGATAGGTAGTTTATTATATTTAATTGCGAACTGACATGATATTGTTTTCAGCGTAGGTATCAATTTGATCCTAAAGAATCCCACCTGATTGTTGTTAAGCGTATCTTGAGAAAGTTCAGCCAATCTTGGTCTTTGGTATCCCCATGATGCTAATGTTCAATTAGCCAGTTATACGGATGCTGATTGGGCTGGTAATATTGATGACCACAAGTTTACCAGCGGTGGATGTTTTTATGTCGGGAACTGTCTAGTTTCGTGGTATAGTAAGAAACAGAGCTCCATAGCGCTTTCCACAGCTGAGGCTGAGTATAATGCAGCTGGTAATGCATGCACTCAGCTTGTGTGGATGAAAAGGATGTTAAATGATTACGGATTTACGCAAGATTCTATGGTTCTGTATTATGATAATTCTAACGCAATCAACATTTCTAAAAATCCAATCCAACATTCATGAACTAAGCATATTGACATTAGATATCATTGTATTCATGAATTATTGGAAGATAAGATTATTTCATTGGACTATATTCAAACTGAAAATAACTTGTAAACATTTTCACAAAACCACTTGGCAAAAATAGGTTTGCTAAATTGAAATTAGATATTGGTATGTGTAATGTGATCTGAGTTAATAATGTTTGCTTGTACTATATTACATGTTTTTATTTTTTTTGGAATTAAAAAAATCATAAATTGTTGAAAAATGGAAAATTTTGAGCTTGCGTGACCAGTTAAGTACACACTCAACCAGTTGTGCCACAACTGGTCGAGTATGTACTGGACCAGTTAAGTAGCTCAGGTTTAGGGGTTTTAAATGTGTAAAAAGCATTTTTTTCTTCATTTTTCTCATCTTCTCCAACAAGCCCTTCCATGACCGGTCGAACCCCCCTTCGATTGCTACTTGGTTAGTGCATCTTTTCCATTTTCCTTTTGGATTTAGGATCTTTGCACTTCTATTTCCTTGATTTTGAGGTTTATTTCAAGTTTTCTTTTGGTTTCTTTAGTTTTCTAGAATAAAAATGGATTTGGGTGAAACCCTCCATTCCTTTCCTATATTCCTGTTATGCATTGTGTAATGGAGAGTAGATACAAGAAGAGATCCTCTCATGGTCCCTCTTCTTCCCATTCCGCACTGATTATGGTGCATACTCTTCGATTACCCGAAGAGGACCCCGAATATGTGCAGGATATTCGTCTTCATAATGTAATTATTAAGCAGACTGCTAACTCCAATCATTTGAGTCCTTTCAATATTGTTCTCCTCCTTGAAGCTGTAGGATGGTGTTTTAAACAAGAAACAAATGTATTCGATTTGGAGAAAATTATATTATTCGAATATAATAAAGAGAATATAAGAGGAATGATCATCGTATTAATAATACCGAGTTCCTTTGGTATCCCTTGATTATAAGATAGATTAATTAAAATACATAAACTGAAACTAGCAAAGTCCGAATGTCAAATCTCAAATTCGACAGCATTTCGACAGCTGCTATGGTCATCTCCATAGGAGGAACGTTGTGCTATTTTAATCATTCAACTTCTCCCCTCTTGAGCTTGTCCTTTGCATAAAAGGAGAGCTTGGAGCAATGAAGGTCGAACTGGACAATTTTGGCAGCATCTCGACCTCTTTTATAATTGGTCATATAATGACCTAGTTGTATGACCTGTGCAATAAGTCGTTAGTTGCGTGGTCCGCGTAATCAATTTGTTGGTTAGGCGATCCGCGCAACTGATCTTTAATTTCCCTTCTCACCTTCGGTCTTCCTTCAGAGTTCTGCTCCTCTTCCAGAATTCTTCTCTCTCTCTCAAATGAGACGAGGAGCGGGGTATTTATAGGCCTCCACATGTGTGAACCCTCAATTATCGTGCCATGGGGCCCACCTTGCATCAGATCTGACCATCCATAATATTATTGTCTGATCTTGGTTGCGCGACACGATCCGCGCGATGAAACAAATATGTTGCGCGATCCGTCTAATGAATTAGGTTAGTTGTGCGATCCGCGCAACTGATTACTTTCTGTGTGACCCACGCAACTACTGAATAAAGTACTTGATCTTTTTCTTTCTTCCTTATTCTTCTAACTCCCTTTTGATCTTCAACCTCTTCAATCTTTCTTTATTATTTTATGCTCCAATAGATGCCCCCTTGATCGTTCTTTGTTCTCTGGAATAAAAAAGGATTAGGATCAATTTTCTCAAATTTCTGAACTTCTTAAAGTCATTGCGCGACCTATGCAATAGGTGCTCGAGTTTCGTACTCGACCTCATCCTCAACATCAGTCAACCTCTCGTCCTGCCCCTAGGACTGTCCATCCTAATCCTTCGTCGCCAATGACTCGATCACGAACACGTGCTCATTCTTCACCCCAAGAAGGAACCATTGCTTCTGCCTCTCCGGCCTTAGCCAGTGCAGATCCTCAACCGGAAAGCAACCAGTCTCTTCCTTCTAAAGGGAAACAAGTTATTCTTGAAGAATCAAACGAAGGGGATTCAGACAATAAAGGTTCCATTTCCTAATCTGGTAATACTCTTTCGGATGAAAACGAGGTAGAAGGAGAGAATCAAGATGACGACTATGATGAAGGGGAAGTTGATATTAGTGATGAGGAGGATATTATTACGGAAGATGTCCCTACCGATGAAGGACATATCATCCTAACTTCCGAGGCTGTTTCCTCAAAGACTTCTCCCATTGCAAGGGAAGAAGAAGACGAGCCCCTAGACTACGGGGAATACAACTATTCACCATGTAAGAAAACCTTGCTATTTTTGTTTGTTTTTATTCTTTTCTCCTTTCCTATCTTACATATTTTATTTCAGGTGATCATGTTGTCAACATAGAGGTAAATAGTACTTCCCCCATAGATTTACCTTCTATCGTACTAGCAGCTTCTCTAAGATTCTCGATACCTCCACGAGTAGTGGCATGTGAAATTACTTTTTCGGTAGAATCAACTGATCTACCAACTCCAACAACTAAGGATTTAAGCATGGAAGCCAAAGCGCCTTCTTTTACCATTATGTTAGGAATTGGTTCTCCTGCAGACAAGGAGGCTCCACCTCCAGTCAGTCATACTTCCGTAGCAGGTATATATATATACCAATTATTTTATCGATATTCATGCACCTATTACCACTGTCATCACTATTTTAAATTCTTTTCTTCTTTATATTACAGGAACTCCTTGTAGTGGAGCAGCAATCTCTGAATCTGTGGCCACTGCATCTGAACTATCATCCTTTACAAAGGTTCCCAAACACAAAATGCTTTTGATGAAGAACTCCATGTCGGCAATAGTTCATATTTTCAAGGATCCCAAACAATGGCCGGATTTGGATATCGCCATCGAAATCTTGGAAAGTACTACAAAGATGGCGAAAATCAACATTTCTACCCTGCGCAATTCTCTCTTCAGATTACGTGATTCAATAATTTCTTTAGCATCAGTAGAAAATGTCACTATTGCACCTTAGATATTGGAATACGGGAAGTAATTAACACTTTCCAAGGAAAAGGCTTCCCTTATTACTTCTACCATCTCTGAATTTAATCAAGAACAATTAACCCTTCAAGAACAGTTGAAGGCTTGTATTGATGACAGGGCAATGATTCAGAACTGCGTTACTACCTTAAAAGAAGAAATTTCACAGCTGGAGTTAAAGACCATGCAAAAGAATCAACTATGAAGGAGATCGAAGAAAAGATACTGATCAACATCCGATCTGCTGAAGCTGAAAGATCTGAACTACTTAGGAGTGAAGAGATGATTGCATCCTTAGAAAACAAGCTGGCTGAAATTCCTGATCAAGTAAAGATCATCCTTGAAGAAAAATCAAAACATGCCACAACCCAAATGCAGTTAAACGAAGATTTACAGAAGTACATGGGAATATTAGGAATTATAGAAGAACTTTGAATGTGTAGTTTGTGTATGTTTTTTTTTAAACATGCAAATTCTTTTGACTCTCAACATATATTAATGAAAAAATGATGATATTTTAAGATATTTATTCTTTCATAAAATTCTGCATCATGGGTCATTTCAAGCATATCCATCTATGCATTACTAAAGAATTAAGAGAAAAACATTAAAATATTACGATTGTTAGTACGGTATTTCCTATATGATCTGATTGATTATTTTTTTATTTGTAGGCGATACTAGGTTTCGGCCTAGTTAAATAATCACACACAGTTTAAGCTCTTGAGTAGTGGAGCCACATAGTTTTTTAAACTCTTGAGTAGTAGAGTCAGGTCTCTCGTGATAGTCTCTGTAACTCTTAAGAGTTCACTGGACTTCTCACAGCTTGGTGAGTTCACAAAATGCAATCCATTAGAGGGGCCCAGTGAAGCTATCGGGACCGTGAACTCGGTTGGATTTACGTACAGGGTTAGCCGCAGTAACTCTCTAGAGTTCACGGGGCTCACAAGGCAACCTTTAGGGTACAAAATCTTGGGCTGTCAGTCCATCAATGAGTATGTTTAAGGCCTTTCTCATGAGTTGATACTGAAATCAAGCCAAAGATCCAGGGGGTCTTATGCATAGTTGACCTATCTATGGACATGGTTAAAGAGCTATGTTGTAGCCCACGTTTTCTTCGCTTGCAAGGTCGAACCCATTCACGGGAAGGCCTTGTCATCCATTCCCTGTGACGCTATCGAAAAACTATACAGGCGGCATTAGTCTCACGCGTGACTGGCCGTTGAAGACTTTCTGGCCATTTAGGGCTTTTAATCACCAGCTCCGTCCGTTGCCCGCATGGGTATGCATATGATGGCCTTCATGAGCTTTTTTGAGCCACTAGCTTCTCACTACTGCCCGAATGACAATGGTGATAGGCCTTATGTGTAGTTGGCCATATAGGGCTTAGCTATATGCTGCCTTAAAAGATAATAGTAAGTGGCCATCGTTGTCGCGAGAATGAGACTGAGATTGACACGTCACCACTTCTGCTAATATTTTTAATAATATTCACATGTGTTGTTCATAATAATATCTTTAACGATATTCACATGTGTTGTTCATAATATATCACCTTGGTGACGATAGCAATCTCAACAAAATTTTGTAGAGAGCTCGCTTGATGATGATAACGATGATCACTTTCCTTTTGTAACACTTGCTAGTACATAGTCTTGCTGTGCTCGCAAATTTCTTCTTTATTCATTCTCTGATAGTACATAGATGTGGTCTTACTCATTCTTGCCCCCTTTTGATACAGAATCATTATTTTGATAATCTTCTGGATCAAAATTAGCAATATCCTTAGGGACAATATCTTTTGATGAAGTGAGCATTAACCGGTATGTTGATATCCTCAGGAATTTATTTTAAGATTTTCTTCTGATAATTGCTCAATTGTAACCATGTTGATTACGATTCTGCCCTAATCCTTCAAATTTTCTTCACTTCTCCTAACAAACCCTGATAGGAATTTGGATTCCTTTTCCATAATTCAGGCCGGTGGGCTCTTCGTAGTCAAAACCCATGTTTCTCATGATTTTCTTGCTTGCCGGGCTATATTTTATAAGATCTTGCGGTGTCAGCTTACCGCAATACACATTATTCTTGGTTTCTTCCCCTATCTTCGATTCTACTGGGGCGTAGAATTCTATCGGTTCTGGGTATTTTGTGCTAGCTCTAACCTGAAATCTTCCTGGAACAGCTAAAAATGGCTTATTTCTTTCAGCATACGGCAATGGCACTGTATAATTGGATTGTAAGATTTTCAACTGTTTAGGTGATAATAGAGTTAATGGCGGCTGCCCCGATTGTCTCAAATGTTTTGGCACAAAATAGAACTTCTTCTTTGTTTTTGTAGCTCTGGATGACTCTGCTTTTCTTATTTCTCTTTCTATCACCTTTACTTGAATGTCTCTCAAAACTTTATTTTCATCATTCTTTCTTTCTTCTTTATCAAATCCCTTATAATAATTGGCGTCTGCAAAGAAGGCCTCAGCTTCTGTATAAGGCTTCGCATCGGCAATTACTTTATACTGTATCTCATCTTTACAGTATTTGAAGCATTGATGCAGAGTAGAGGGTATAATGTCATACTGATGTATCCATGCCCTTCTTAGAAGAAGATTGTATGTTGTTACTACATTTATAATATGACATACGACATTAGTAGTTAGCTTTCTTATCTCCAACGACACTGTGATTTTTCCAAGTGCGCACTGCCCATCTTGATTGAAGCCCTATATCATCATTTCATTAGGACGTAGATCAAAACGACGATAACCTAACTTACTCAACATCGAGAGTGGTAAGAGGTTCACCACAGATCCATTATCTATCATAATCCATTTAATCTTCTTTCCACTGATATGGCCTTCCATCATGAGCGGCCTATTATGTCCTGTATCATAAATCAGATCATCATCAGTGAAGGAAACGACTGGAAGGTAGTCTTCTTGCTCTTCATATTCTTTGTGTCCCATCTCTGCTAACAAGGTTTCTTTGACATTGTGAATGGATAATGCCTGAACCAAGCTCTACCGAAATTCTTCTGACAACTTAAGCGTGTCATAGACGCTTAATTGAGCCGGTATGCCCTTCAAATGACTTACTACATCATAGGTCACTTTTGCTGTCTCATTCTTCATTTCGTTCTCACCACTGTCGCTCTGCCTTTCAACGACTTCTTTCCTTATAATTCTTATTTTCTGCTTCATAGAGCTTGTTATCTTCTTTCCTAATCGTAGCGTAATCACTGCTACCTTTTTTGTCGTCTTACAGTTCTCTTTCTCTTTCATCTCTCAGGCTTTTTCACGAATTGTAAGCACATTCACTGCTACCATTGTGCCCTTTTCTTTTTCTTTTCCAATCACTATTTCACCTTTGTCTATCATATGTTATATTATACATTTTAACATATAACAATTCTCCCAACTCTTTGCCACACGGAAGCGAATTCCATAATGCTTACATCATGCTCCGAAGAGAAGAAATTTGACATGAAGATGTCCTGCATCTGTTCCCACGTACATATCGACCTTAGGGCTAGGTTGGAATGCCTTGTTGGTTAGAGATGATCCAAACAATCACAAGCAATACTGCGGTATTGTAGAAAAATTTCCCATGCTAGTAATAAAGTGCATTAAATGCTCCTCTGGTGATCCTTCTCCATTAAACTTCTAAAAATCTGGATGTTTGAAGTTGGTTGGGAACGGGATGTCTTCTACTTCTCTTGAATATGGTGTTCGGTATCTAAAACGACCAATATTCTCACGTTCGTTCTCTATTATGACAGTTTCTTCGACGACTTGTCTTACCTTGTCTTGTGTCATGGTTCTCGCTGCTGTGACGAACCCCAATGATCCTGCCCTTGGTGGTTGAAAGCCTTTAGGTTGGTTTTCTTGCCTATTCATTGTACCCATCATTAGGGGAGTTGCTATTTGGGCTACATTATGTGCAAGAGTCGCTAATGCTTCTTTGAGATTTCTGCATTCTTCCATTAATGCTCTCTTTACTTCTACCATTTCATTCATACGGTCCTTTGTAGTTGGCATATTTTCTTGGTTCATTCCGGCCATATGTACTGCGGCTTCTCCACTCTTCGATGAAGCTGTAGTCAGGGTAAGATAAGAATATGTTGATGTAATAGGACTTACAAAAAGAGGGGAATATGGGGTTTTATTCGAATTCTCTATGCCCTCGTTTCCACTGATTGATTGGGGTGAAATAGACACCGGCGAATTCACTAGCGATCCTTTACCCTTTTGCACTTTTGTCCATCTGGCTCTCGGAGCCACCAAAGCCGAGAAATCGCGTGACACTAGCTGCAGAACTGTTCGCTCGGGATATGTTGCAGGAGGGGCGAGTTCAAGATACTTCTTAACAGCATTACGTGTTATTGGTCTGCTAACTCTTGATGAAGGCGGATTTATTCTGTGGTTTCCTGTGTTCCGGGCTCTCACCCTACGAGACATTACAACAATCCAATCCTTGTCACCTTCTGGTGCTTGAGACGAAGCAGATACAACTCCAACTATTGCTCGGGTCGGGTTACTTTTGCTTGTAGGAAGTAGAGCCATGTGTTCTGGGGGTTGATTCCGTGCATATTCTATCGTGAATCCGGTCGCAGTGAAACAAAAGCCTACTTTCCTTGCAAAAATTACCATTGGTTGAAATTTATAGTTGAATCCCTTTGGATATAAAATATAATTATAGTTAGTAGTTGAATTACCAGATAATCTGTCTTAGAGATTAAGGGGAGGATGTTCCCGTTGAGAGTTGCCATTTTGGCGTCAAAAGACGCTAAACTACAATGAAAATTCTGTAATATTCTCAATTTTAATATTGAATAACGAAAAGTCCCCAAGAGAGTCGCCATTTTGTTTCAAACAAGAAACAAATGTATTCGAATTGGGGAAAATTATATTATTCGAATATAATAAAGAGAATATAAGAGGAATGATCATTGTATTATTAATACTGAGTTCCTTTACATCCTTTAGTATCCCTTGATTCTAAGACAGATTAATTAAAATACATAAACTAAAACTAACAAAGTCTGAATGTCAAATCTCAAATTCGGCAGCATTTTAATAGATGCTTTGGTCATTTCCATAGGAGGAACGTTGTGCTGTTTTGATCATTCAACTTCTCCCCTCTTGAGCTTGTCCTTTGCATAAAAGGAGAGCTTGGAGCAATGAAGGTTGAACTGGATGATTTCGGCAGCATCTCGACATCTTTTATAATTGGTCATATAATGACCTAGTTGCGCGATCCACGTTACAAGTCTTTAGCTGTGTGGTCCACGCAATCAATTTGTTGGTTGCGTGGTCCACGCAACTGATCTTTAATTTCCCTTCTCACCTTCGGTCTTCCTTCAGAGCTCTGCTCCTCTTCCACAATTCTTCTCTCTCTTAAATGAGAGGGGGAGCAGGGTATTTATAGGCCTCCACACGTGTGAACCCTCGATTATCGTGCCATGAGGCCCACCTTGCATCAAATCTGACCATCTATAATATTATTGTCTGATCTTGGTTGTGCAGCCCGCGTAATGACAAAATTAGTTACTCGATCCGCGTGATGAAACAAATACGTTGTGCGATCCGTCTAATGAATTAGGTTAGTTGCGCGATCCGCACAACTAATTACTAGCGGCGCACCCGGCATAACTACTGAACAAAGTACTTGATCTTTTTCTTTCTTCCTTATTCTTCCATCTCCCTTTTGATCTTTAACCCCTTCAATCTTTCTTTATTATTTTATGCTCCAAGAGATGGGCTAACATATTGAATTGGGGCGGTCCTGCATACCGGTCCATTGCACAGGCCATGTTTGATTGTATAAGTGACTTTTCTGTTGAAAATTTATCTTTTACTATGACAACTAGAAAAGGTCCATTTGAAGTTGACCGTCACTTGATCTCTGGTTTGATGGATATTCCTGTGAATGATGAAGGAACACATATCTCTACGTTGTTGCAAGACTGTCTGAATCTGAAAAACGTATGTTAACTAGTGTTATGCAATATAAATGCAGAATGGAATTATGGTATTGTGCTCAGTTCCAAAAATGTGTCACCCAGATATAGGATTCTTTATCGTATTTTCATTTCTAATGTGTATCCTTGGTCTGGTAACAAAACTGAGTTAACTTCTTTCATGGCTCGCATACTTCACTCAGTTGTTTCTGGTGTTCAAATATGTCTTCCGTCTCTTATTTGTTATATTATAATTTAGTTTCGTCTCCATCCTGGCCATAATGATATTCCTTTTGCATATTTGATGACCACACTAGTTATTCATAGTCTTGTGGTCATGCCTGTTGGAGAAGCTCCTATTTCCCATCTACCCTTCAACAATTCCAACATTAATAAGATGAATCTGAGGTTGGTACCCGACGAAGTTGGTAGGGATGACGTAGGAGCTGCTGAAGAAGCTGGAGAGGAAGATGCTTTACCTCATTATGTGAACATGGATGATTTATTTGATGAATTAGAATCTGATTCTAAGGCTGATCCTAAGTTTCAGTCAATTGATTTTGATGAGCAGTTGAGAACCTTAGAGGAAAAGGTGAAAGATTTGCATGTATCCCAGGAGACTTAATTCAAATATATGTGCAAATGCCTTAGGCACATGAATAAGGGATTACATTAGATTGATCCTTCTATCCTTGCTCCTTCTTCTGGTTCTGATTAGACTTTTTTTTATTTTGGTCATGTATTAACTTTTAACTTTTATTTGTGCTTGGAGAAGGCTTGGACTTATGTATTTCTATTTGATATGTGGACATGACTTTCAACTTTCTAATTATATTTTGTTATACATGTTCATGTTATTTACTCTCTTCACGCTTATACTTATCATATCTATTTGATTCCATCATCAGTTTGCATTTCTTTCCTTTATCATATTCTGACAAAAAGGGGGAGAAAATGTGGAATGATTTTAATGCTTTATGATGATTGGAGTTGTGTGATTGTGGAAAGAAATTATGGTGTATTTTTTTGATGTATTTGATTTATACAGGTTCTACATATCACCTCACTTGGATTGAGGGGGAGTAATGGATTGAGGGGGAGAGTAATTATTGCACATTTGGTGCATGATTCTTTCTTTAGTATCTAGTGCATGATTCTTTATTTGGTTTTGTCATAAATTTGACAAAGGGGGAGATTGTAAATGCTATATTGTAAATCTAGTACCTAAGAGTAGTCAAATTTTGTTGTGCCAAATCATTTAAAATTTGTATCATGTATTGATGAGATGAATAGATTAACTTCAAGCATTTTCAAGTTGTCCAAGTCTTCGTCGAACTTCTCTATGTATTCAAGTTGAAGAAGCATTGTCGAAGTTCAAGATTTCAAGCTCAAGTACAAGTTCAAGGCTTAAGTTTGAGTTTAATCGTGAAGATCAGTACCTTAAACAATCTCAAGAGCTCAAGTCTTTACTAAGCTCAAGTTCAAGATTTGAAGACAAGCTTCAAGTATTTTAAGTGAATGAATAAGCAGAGCAAATGATGTTTCAATTGATCAAACTCACAAACAAGGTATGGATGACCCTAGATTGACCATAGGTTAGGTCATATTCATTGTATATGTTATGTGGGTCATTTCATAAGTTTATAGGTCATTTCCTTGACTAGTCCTAGTCTTTGTTCGACTAGTCTAAGCTCTGGCTCGACCAGTCTAAGATTTGTTACAAAATTTCAGAATTTTTTCGTTGGACTCTCGACTAGTCGTGGAGACTACTCGACCAGTCGAGTGTACAGTACTTGACCAGTCGTGCAGGCTCGACTCAAAGTCCAGCAAGATTTTTTGGTCCTACTCA
Organism: Magnolia sinica; assembly: GCF_029962835.1. NCBI lineage: Eukaryota > Viridiplantae > Streptophyta > Magnoliopsida > Magnoliales > Magnoliaceae > Magnolia > Magnolia sinica. The sequence goes on along the minus strand of NC_080590.1, from coordinate 61,836,448 downwards.
ACCAGTCGAACCGACCCTTAGACCAGTTGAGAGAACAGTATTTTCACCTATAAATAGAGGATGAATCTCAGAGTTTTTCATTCATTCCAAGCTATATCAAACCATCACTCTGAGAGATAAGTATCTTTTAGTTCTATCGGGCTTCTTCAGAAGGAATTTTTTTAGATAAGTATCATTTAAATTTTGTGTATCTTTTGTGGTTTGTGAGGTTGTGCTAGGAAAATCTCATTTTTGGTTTTGTCTAAGGTAATCCAGAAAATCTTAAAGTGTGGGGTTTTTGTAATTGTGTAAACCCATCTAAAGACACAATTATGAAGGTTTTAAGGTGAACCTTGAAAAACCTTTTTCATAGTGAAAGCCAATATCCCGTGGGTATGGATATTGGGAGTAGAGTAGTTGTGTGACTATTTTCTAACAGTTGGTGTACACACAAACGAACCACTATAATTCATGGAGTTGTGGTGGATGATTGGATTTGCTTATGTGTGTGAATGTTGTAATTTACTTTATGCATTTGTGGTGAATGGTGTAATTTACTTTATGCTCTTGTGGTGAATGTTGTAATAACTTAGTTTATTTCTTTTGCCTTTTTATTGGTTTGAGTTTTTGATACTTACAAACGTTATAGTAAGGTTGTCCTACCATAAGCCTTTGGTTTTTGGTGTTAAGTTGTCCTTAGAACTCAGTTTGTATCAACCTCTCAAGACTAGTGCTTTTGAGGTTGCTATTTACTTGTGCTATTTTATTATTTGATTGTGCTATCTATCTCTGTATTCTGCATTTAATTTTTATTTGGCAAAGTCCTATTCACACCTCCCCCCTAGGATGTTAAGCTCGACCTTTTCAAATACAACAGAGATGCTTAAAACTCCATTATTTGATGTCGCATTGGGTCGATTTTTGGTCATCTAAAAGGTACTTTAGTGCTCTTTCATTCCTGATTGGAATCATCCTATTTCGAGACCATTTAGGCATCCATAAGTGGGATCGCAGTTGTCGGTCCTGAATTTTTCCTTCATCTCCTTGTCCAATAGTAACCCTCATAAATCTCTCTTCAGAGGTCGAATTAAGACTATTTTAAACTCATTACATTGGTAACTTGACAAGCTTCCAAATGGGAACAGAATTGGCTAATTCGGAGACCATTTAATATCCCAAAAGCACGTTGGAACTCTTCGCTCGTCATTTTTCAATATGGATTGTTAGACTTTCCAAATCGCATGATCTAACGGAGATAAGCTCATAACTCCCTCGTTTGATGTTGGATTGGGTTGATTTTTGGTCATCTGAAAGGTAATTTAGCACCCTTTCATTCCTGACTGGAATCGTCACATTACGAGACCATTAGGGCATCCATAAGTGGGATCGTAGTCGTCGGTCTTGATTTTTTCCTTCATCTCCTTGTCCAATAGTAACCCTCATAACTCTTTCTTCAGAGATAGAATTTAGACTATTTGGAGCTCATTCGAATGGTAACTTGACAAGCTTCCAAATGGGACCCGAATTGGCTTATTCAGAGACCGTTCGATATCCCAAAAGCATATTGTAACTCTTCAATCGTGTTTTTTCAATATGGATTGCAAATCTTTCTAAATTGCACGTTCCAACGGAGACGCTCTTAAATCGATCATTTGATGTCGGATTGGGTCAATTTTTGGTCATCTGAAAGGTACTTTAGTTCTCTTTCATTCCTAAATGGAATCATCATATTTCGAGACCATTTGGGCACCCATAAGTGGGATCGTAGTCGTTGGTCCTGAACTTTTCCTTCATCTCCTCATCCAATAGTAACCAACATAACTCTCTCTTTGGAGGTCGAATTTACACTATTTTGAGCTCATTAGAATGGTAACTTGGCAAGCTTCCAAATGGGACCAGAATTGGCTAATTCGGAGACCATTCGATATCCCAAAAGCACGTTGGAACTCTTCGATCGTCTTTTTTCAATACGGATTTTAAATCTTTCCAAATCATGAGATCCAACAGAGACACTCATAACTCGGTTGTTTATTGTCTGATTGGTTCAATTTTTGGCCATCTGAATGGTACTGTAGTACTCTTTCATTCCTAACTAGAATTGTTATATTCTGAGACCATTTGGGCATCCATAAGTGGGACTGCAGTCGTCGGTCCTGAACTTTTCTTTCATTTCCTTGTCCAATAGTAACCCACATAACTCTCTCTTCAGAGGTCAAATTTAGACTATTTTTAGATCATTAGAATGGTAACTTGACAAGCTTCCAAATGGGACCAGAATTGGCTAATTCGGAGACTGTTCGATATCCCAAAAGCACGTTGGAACTCTTCCATCGTCATTTTTCAATATAGATTGTTAATCTTTCCAAATCGGACAATCCAATGACGACACGCTCATAAACCCATCGTTCCATGTTAGATCGGGTCAATTTTTTGTCATCTGAAAGGTACTTTAGTTCTCTTTCATTCCTGATTAGAATCGTCGTATTCCGTGATCATTTGGGCATCCATAAGTGGGATCGCAATCGTCGGTCTTAAACTTTTTCTTCATCTCCTTGTCCAATAGTAACCCTCATAACTCTCTCTTCAGAGGTGGAATTTAGATTATTTTGAGTTTATTGGAATGTTAACTTGACAAGCTTCTAAATGAGACTAGAATTGCCTAATTCGGAGACCGATCAATATCCCAAAATCACGTTGGAACTCTTCGATCGCCATTTTTCAATATTGATTGTTAATCTTTCCAAATCGAGCAATCCAATGGAGACACACTCATAAATCCCTCGTTTGATATCAAATTGGGTCAATTTTTTGTCATTTGAAAGGTACTTTAGTGCTCTTTTAATCCTGATTGGAATCGTCATATTCTGAGACCATTTGGGCATCCATAAGTGGGATCGCAGCCGTCGGTCCTGAATTTGTCCCTCATCTGCATGTCCAATAGTAACCCTCATAACTCTCTCTTTAAAGATCGAATTTAGACTATTTTGAGTTCATTGGATTGGTAAGTTGACAAGCTTCCAAATGGGACCAGAATTGGCTAATTTGGAGACTGTTCGATATCCTAAAAGCATGTTGGAAATCATCGATTGTCATTTTTTCAATATGGATTGTAAATCTTTCCAAATCGCGCGATCTAACGGAGATGCTCATAACTCTAACATTTGATGTTCGATTAGGTTAATTTTTGCTCATCTAAAAGGTACTTTAGTGCATTTTCATTCCTAAATAGAATCGTCGTATTTCGAGACCATTTGGGCCTCCATAAGTGGGATCGCATTCATCGGTCCTGAATTTTTCCTTAATCTCCTTGTCCAATAGTAACCCTCATAACTCTCTCTTCAGAGATCGAATTAAGACTACTTTGAGCTCATTGGAATGGTAACTTGACAAGCTTCTAAATGGGACCAGAATGGGCAAATTCGGAGACCGTTCGATATCTCAAAAGCACGTTGGAACTCTTCGATCGTCTTTTTTCAATATGGAATGTAAATCTTTCCAAATCGTGTGATCCAATGAAGATGCTTATAAGTCCATCGTTTGATGTTGGATTGGGTCAAATTTTGGTCATCTGAAAGGTACTTTAGTGCTCTTTCATTTCTGACTAGAATCGTCCATTTCTAAGACCTTTTGGGCATCCATAAGTGGGATCGCACTCCTCGGTCCTGAATTTTTCCTTCATCTCCTTGTTCAATAGTAACCCTCATAATTCTCTCTTCAGATGTCAGATTTAGACTATTTTGAGTTCAATGGAATGGTAACTTTCCAAGCTTCTAAATGGGACCAGAATTGGCTAATTCAGAGACCGTTCAATATCCCAAAAGCACGTTGGAACTCTTCGATCGTCATTTTTCAATATGGATTGTTAATCTTTCCAAATCATGCAATCTAACGGAGACACACTCATGACTCCCTCATTTGATGTCGGATTGGGTCGATTTTTGGTCATCTGAAAGGTACTTTACTGCACTTTCATTCTTGACTAGAATCGTCGTGTTCCGAGACCATTAGAGCATCCATAGGTGGCATCGCAGCCGTCAGTCCTGAATTTTTCCTTCATCTCTATGTCCAATTGTAACCCTCATAACTCTCTCTACAGAGGTCGAATTTAGACTATTTTGTGCTCATTGGAATGGTAACTTGACAAGCTTCCATACGGGACCAGAATTGGCTAATTCGGAGACCGTTCGATATCCCAAAAGCACGTTGGAACAATTTGATCGTCTTTTTTCAATATGGATTTAAATCTTTCCAAATCACATGATCCAACGAATACGCTCATAACTCGATCGTTTGATGTCGGATTGGGTCAATTTTTAGTCATCCAAAATTTACTTTAATGCTCTTTCATTCCTAAATGGAATTGTCGTATTCTAAGACCATTTGGGCATCCATAAGAGGGAACAGAGTCGTCGGTCCTGAATTTTTCCTTCATCTCCTTATCCAATAGTAACCCTCATAACTCTCTCTTCAGAGGTCAGATTTTAACTATTTTGAGCTCATTGGAATGGTAACTTGACAAGTTTCCAAATGGGACCAGAATTGGCTAATTCGGAGACCGTTCGATATCACAAAAGCACGTTGGAACTCTTCGATCGTCTTTTTGCAATATGGATTGTAAATCTTTCCAAATCGCTCGATCCAACGGAGACGCTCATAACTCGATCATTTGTTGTCCAATTGGGTCAATTTTTGGTCATCTGAATGATACTTTAGTGCTCTTTCATTCCTGATTGGAATTCTTGTATACTAAGACCATTTGGGCATCCTTATGTGGGATCGCTGTTAACAACACCAAGTGTAGGGTAGCGATGTAGTAATAATCTCGGTAAGACCGAGGTCAAATCCATAGGAACTAAAACTTGTACGTATTCTGAATGTAAGTAGACTAGAACTGGATGAAGATGTGATTCTAATTCTAAAGTAATTAAGAAAGTAATTATGATTAAAGTAATTAAAACTTAAGAATTCAAAGGTGGTTACTAGGGCTTCCAAGGATCCACTTGTAGAGAATTGGGAGATCTATGCTTAATTCATGGACACAACTAGAATCAGAGTCCCATCTTATCCAATTGGAAGATATCTCCATAAAACCAAATTTAAACTTTCTTTGACCTAATTATCAATGGATGAGAGGTGTGCAAACTAGAAGTGATTCCATCACAAAACTATACCTATTAGACAAGGCAAACAACAAGATTTACCAATCCCACAACCAATCATAAGAGAATCATGAAGATTAAAAGGATTCCATCACTCAACCATGCCCATGGGACAATGGTGAACAACGGGATTTCTTAATTTCACAATCTTAATACATGAAAAGAACATACTCAAATCTATCTTAGATCTATTGTAATTTAAGTCACAACAAACCATTAAAAACTGAAAGTATTTCTTTTAATCAAACTAGAATCAAAGGTAATTCAACTTAAACATGAATCAAAGCAATAGAAAACATCCCATCACACTACAAGCTTCACCTCTTAGCCCCAGCTAAGAGGTTTAGTCAACCATAGACATGATTGAACTAGAATCTCATAAGAAAAGCATAAAAACAACTAAGGAAAGGGAAGAAAAACTCTTGGCGACAGCTTCTCCACGTTTTTGCTCCACTCCACCAACCATAAAAGATTCCTAGGGACGTCCTAGGGACTCCTATTTATAGTTTTGCAGCACCTCCTTTCGCACCGTCTTGGAAAAATCTAGAAACCGCTCAATTTACGCAGTTTTCCAAAATAGACTTCACTTTGCGCAATTTCACAGAATGACCCAGAGTTTCAGAATATGCTTCTTCAAGACACTTTCAGGAATATGTTTGTTTTCAGGACAATTTTAGGATTCCTTTTCTTGACTTCAAATATTTGAATCTCTCCTTTCCTTACTTAGTTTTCTTGGATATTTAGCATGTGAATTCTTCAGTCTTGGCCCTTCTAAGATGCATCCCTTGCCTTGGTAATTCTTAAGCATCAAATCTATGCTTTTAGTAACCTTTTCAATCCAAGCTCTTAAATTTACCTTGCAGCACAAACATGAGTAAAATAGAACATTAAGCATTATCATGTTCATAAAACCAAGGTATAAATAGGGGATAATATGCAATATTTGACCCTCAACACAATCCTCAACTAGCATTTTACTAGTCCCGAGGAAAGTATGCAAGAAATGTACTTTAACGCGCAATGTTCAAACCTTTTTCAGAAAATAATCTTTTGTGTAATCAAGTACGAATGAGTAGACCCAATGATGAGAAAGTGAGATTTTGAAAACCTAGAGTCGAATCACATAAGCAATCAATCAAATAAGTTCTTTATCTATTAAGTTAGAGCATAGTTCGCATATCAAGTTTTTCAATGTGTGTAGTGAAGATCAACTTACTTTCTATAAGGATACTATCATTACATCATGTTAGCCTTGCTCATCACTTTAAGATTGGTTGAAAACTCAAGTACTGATTCCGAACTTATCCCCTTTTCCTTCTTTTTCCAGTTTTTAATTTTTTGTCGACAGTCATTTATATTCATTCAGTCTTTTTTCTTTTCTTTCAGATTTTTTTTTCATTCTTTTTCAAACTTTTTTCAATCTTTTCACCTCACATAACCCTTTTTGTCAATCTTCTATTTTTTAATTGGTTCTTTTCATCTTTTAAGGTGGATAAAATTCTCCAAACTTGATTCTCACCATCTATCAATGATTCAGATACTAATAATCAGAAATTCTAGCATTATTCATATAAAGAAATTTGAACGTGTCTTGTGATTTAGATTAACATGATATTCAAACTTCCTCTTAATCAATTGAGCGCAAGAACTTAGGTGATAAATTACTTAAATGACTAGACTTCAGTAATTCAAAATTTAATTTCTATCTTATCATCATACTCAAAACATTCTTAAATACATAACTTATCACTTTCCAAATAGATAAACATTAAAAAATTTTCAATTTTTCTTACAAATTTTGCTCAAAATTAAGAAAACACCGATTAGTTTAGCTAATCTCCCACCCCCAACCTAAAATGTACATTGTCCTCAATGTAAAAGAAATTATCATGATTTGCAAAAGAGACAACGTAACTGAAGGAGAAGTGATGGAAAAATAGTACCTGATGAAGGAATTTTGAAGCTTTTGGTAAAGGATCTCAGCGTGAAGGTGGGTTAGCATAAGAGTTAAACCAATAAAAAAAATTATCCTAAAACAGCAGAAAATAAACTTTCCTATTCATATGGAAGTGATAAACCTACCTATACCTCCATCAGACTAGGAGATCAATCTTGGTAAACAGGATCAATTAGAGGTATAGACTTGTCCTCTGAATCAAATTTCTCAACAACTGGCTTTAATCGATGTCCATTTACTTGAATTCTTTGCCATTATTCGGATCTTCTATCTCGATGGCCCCATGAGGATAGACATTAGTAACAGTGAAAGGACCGGTGCAACGAGATCGGAGTTTTCCCGGAAAGAGATGTAATCGAGAATTATACAAGAGGACTTTTTGACTTGATGTAAATGATTTCCAAAGAATGTGTTAGTCATGAAACACCTTCATCCTGTCCTTGTAAATTCTCGAGTTCTCATACGCATCATTTCGAATTTCTTCCAGTTCATTTAACTGAAGTTTGCATAGTGAGCCAACATCGTCCAGATTGAAATTCAAAATTTTGATCGCCTAGTAGGCTGTATGTTCCAACTCCACAGGCAAGTGGCAATTCTTCCCATAGATAAGTCTAAAGGGAGACATTCCAATAGGGGTCTTAAATGCGATACGGTAAGCCTATAAGGCATCGGTCAATCGGATTGACCAATCCTTACGGTTAGGGTTAACTGTCTTTTCTAAGATGTGTTAAATTTCGTTATTGGAAATCTCATCTTAACCACTTGTTTGTGGGTGGTATGGAGTGCTCACCTTGTGAGAGATGCCATATTTCTTCATTAAGTTCGCGAATAGCCTATTACAAAAATGTGAGCCCCCATCATTAATGATGGCTCGAGGTGTTCCGAGCCGGGAAAGGATGTTCTCTCTTAAGAATTTAATGACCATTTGATGGTCATTGTTCCGGCATGGAATTGCTTCGACCCATTTAGTGACATAGTCTATTGCTAGTGGAATGTATAAATTCCTAAAGGATTGGGGGAATGGTCCCATGAAATCGATGCCCCAACAATCAAATGCTTCAATGATCAGAATGGGGTTCAGAGGCATCATATTTTGACGGGACAATGCTCCTAACTTTTGATAATGCTCACAAGCTTTGCAAAACTCATGAGTGTCCCTTAACATAGTGGGTTAGTAAAAGCCACACTATAGAATCTTGGCCGTGGTCTTTTTAGCAGAAAAGTTACCACCACAGGCCTGAGAGTGATAGAAGGAGATGACACTTTGGTGTTCATTGTCTAGCACACATCTCCTTAAGATTTGGTCTGGGCAATATTTAAACAAATATGGATCATCTCAGAAGAACTTACGAACCTCGGCGAAGAATTTTTTCTCATCTTGTGCAGTCCAATGTGTCAGCGTGAAACCTGTAGCAAGATAATTAGCAATATCAGCAAACCAAGGTGAATGGGAGACTTTGAATAATTGTTCGTCAGGGAACATGTCATTTATATGTGTCGTCTCAAGGGAATCAAAGAGATCAAGGTGGGAAAGATGGTCAACCACTATGTTCTCTACTCTTTTTTTATCGTTTATTTCCAAATCAAATTCTTGGAGTAGGAGGATCCATCTAATCAGGTGAGGCTTAACATCATTCTTAGAAAGAAGATACTTGAGAGCCGCATGATCTGTGTAAATGACAATCTTGGATCCGTTTAAGTAGGACCTAAATTTGTCCAAAGCGAACACTATGGCTAAGAGTTCTTTTTCGGTAGTTAAGTAGTTCACTTCGGCAGGATTTAGAGTTCTACTTGTGTAATGAATAATGTAGGGCTTCTTTTCTTTTCTCTGGCCTAAAATCACCCTAAGAGTATAGTCAGATGCGTTACACATGAGTTCAAAAGAAAGGCTCCAGTCGGGTGGCTGCATGGTAGGCGAAGTGGTTAACATGCCCTTAAGCTTAGTAAAAGCTTCCTAGCATTACTCAGTCCACTCATATGGTGGATCTTTTTAAAGTGGATTACATAGAGGATGAGAGAGGTGACTAAAGTCTTTTATGAATCTTTTGTAAAATTCGGTGTGTCCTAGGAAGGATCTCACATCTCGTATGCTCTTAGGTGGAGGTAGGTTAGAGATAAGATCAATTTTAGCCTTATCTACCTCAATTCCCTTGGACGAGATAATGTGTCCAAGGACAATTCCCTTACGAACCATGAAATGACACTTCTCCCAATTCAGTACCAAATTCTTTTCATCGCATCGCTTTAGCATATTTTTCAAAATTTCCAAACATTCATTGAAGGATGGACCAAAGACTGAGAAAATGTCCATAAATACCTCTAAATATTAGCCCACCATGTCAAAAAAAATACTCAACATGCATCGCTGAAAAGTGACGGGGGCATTACATAGCCCGAATGGAATCCTTCGGTAAGCAAATGTGTCATAAGGACATGTAAATGTGATCTTTTCTTGATCTTTAAGGGCTATCTCAATCTGATTGTAGCCTAAATAACCGTCGAGGATGCAATAATAAGAGTGACCAGCTAGCCATTTCAAAATTTGATCGATAAAAGGCAAAGGAAAGTGGTCCTTCCTCGTGACAGTATTCAACTTCCTATAGTCAATACACATTCTCCAACCAGTAGTGATCCTAGTTGACACGATTTCATTATTGGCATTGGCTACTATGGTGATTCTGGACTTCCTAGGAGCTACCGGAGTTGGACTCACCCATTGTGTAACACCCTAAAAATCGGGGGTCGAGCAGGAGCCCAACTCCTGAGTCTCAAAACATCACTTATGCAACATATATAATGATGATTGAATGTTGTTTGTATTAGTGCATTAAACATGAGGGGGATTATACCAAATCAGTATATCATACTCCAGAGGCAGTTAAATAACGCAAGCGGAAGACTAAGAGATGTACATAAGCATATATGGAACGTATAAACCATTGCCGGTCTCCAGATCTGAATACATTACTAGGTCAAATAATAACATGTATTAGTTCAAAATACAAAATATCAAAGATAGTCCAACTACAAATGATAAGCCCTGTAGCCCCCGTCGATCAGGACGGTCTAAGTAAACCCGCTTGATAACTGCATATAGGAGAACTCCTCCTCATCATCGTAGAAGTCAGGCTCCACCTCATACGTCGTGTCGCCATCTGCAACTAAGACAGAGTCTGGTTGGTATTTAAAACACCGTCTCAGAACGTGGGAGTGAGTGATCAACTCAGTGGAGCTATAAGGCAAAGGTTAACATGTTATCAATTCAATCAAGCAGAAATGATAAAGCAGTACAATAATTAAACCCTAAATACTCTTGTTAATGCAAAAATGGTATGATATGATGCATGCCCTCGCCTGCACTCCCTCTGCGAACTTCATCTCATGGTCGCAGCATGCACCACTCCAGACACATGTTACTTCCTCGCCAAAGCACCGTGCAATGCAATGTTATGATCTTATTAATCAAGTTCTTACTTAGGTTTATTCATACAGCAGGGTTGGGAAGCTAAAGTACCTCCCTTATATTAATTCCCAAACAATGATCCATTCTAGGGTCGTTAGTCCTAGTAAATCTCATATGATGTTGCGTTTCTAGGTCACTACAAAAGGCTCGTCACCTGATCAGTGTAGGCCTAGTTTATACTCTAGTTACTACGGAAAGGCTTGTCACCTCAACGCGATCTCAGAGTATGCTTGAGGTCACTATAAAGGGCTCTTCACCTGATCAGTGTAGGCCGATAGCTCGAATACAGTGTCTCATACCACCATATTTGGCTTACGAGACAGTGTTGTTCACTGGTCACTACGAGGAGGCTCATCGCCCCAGCGTAGGCCGATAGCTTGACCATGGTGTCTCATACCAGCATGTCCGGCTCATGAGTCTTAGCAGATCGAGGTACCAGAGTTAAACGGGTTTCCACTGGTGAGTTTGGTACCTTAAATTTAAGTAGTAGCGTCCATACTTGGGGAACATATATCGGGCCAGTCAGGTTACTTGACAAGCTCGACTGGTATAAGTATATGTCGAGCCGATTGACATGGAGCGTGTAAGCACTCCACGTCGCCTAACTACTTTCGACTAGTAGCGTACGACTCGGATTCCTGGAACGTGTCTCGTGTGGCGAAACAACCTTGGCCGCCAAACCAAGACCTGTTACCGATTGCTTGGACTATACCATAGTCCCAAACACACTCCAAAATGATTCCATTCACATGCGATAGTCAAGTACAGCCTGTGACGACCAAACCACATAGAGATCTCATCTGAGCATTTCAACAACCATATAGTGCACATGTTAACATACATAGGCATTTCATCCATAATTTACGCCATAGTAAGATAGGTTATATAAAGGAAATTATAACTATAAATAAGAGGATTGAGAATCCTGTCTCAACACCCCTATATCATACATTTTATCAAACACTTAGACTACACATTTCATCATACATATATTAGACTAGTTATAACCTATATCCTAACAAGCCCTTTTACAAAGGAGTTGCCACATACACAACAAGCATATATCCATAGTAAACAATCATACCAAGCACAAATCCAAATTTCGTACTCATACAATCATATCAACAAACACATGGAATACACTATATTCAACATAGTTCATATATATGTGTTAAGCGCGGGAAACATCGTATCTAAGCATGTGATAGCATTTAAGTCAGTCATAAATCATTTATTGACATTGAAAGCCTTGAAAACCATAACCTAAACATTTATAGTCTGCACCTTTCATCGGTAGACATGTAACGAACTCTGTTCGTTCTCTAACTCGTCATCTACGGCACAACTGCAACCTACAGTATGAAATATATTAGCTATTTCATCCTTTACTCTATTTGAAATCCTAAGATAGGTTAGGGTTAAGATTTCTTACTCTATTTAAAACCCTAATATAGGTTAGGGTTAGGATTTCTTACCCAAAAATGGAACCAGAATCGCTGGTATAGCGATACGGTTGTGGTGATACGATACGTAAAGCAGCAGAGAAGAATCTCTGCAGTAAACCCTAGCTTCCCTCACACTCTCTCTCTTTCCTTCTCTTTCTTTTCTCTTCTCTCACCTAGGTTAGAAAATTCGTATGGAGTGAGAGAGAGGGGGTTTTAAGCCTTTATATAGGCCCAAGACTGATGGAAATGGCCCTAGGGCCAAGGTATACTTAGGTTATATCTAAAGGGCGTCTGTTTTAGTCTAACGGAGCACTTCTGGAGTCCCATTTTCCACATGCGGTCGGACTTAAGCTTCCTGACATTGGATCTAGGTCAGGCTAAGTTTTCAGTCCGATCGGATTTACAGATCGACCACGGAGGACCAGTTTCAGTTTGACGGTCACCGACACTCGATCAGGGCTACAAGCACACTGACATGTGTTGGAAATTTTTCCTGACCTGAGGATGTAATTGGGTTAGATTCTGACGGTCTGAATCCTTAGATTTGGCCTGCAAGTGAACGACTCAATTCACTTAAGTTTCAATTTATTTCCTAAGGATATTTGCATTTCTCACACACTTCGCTCTGGGCTCAAATTATGTGTTTCTGGGTACTATTAGGACTTGATTTTTGAGGTGGTTGTCAAGTCCAGTAATGTGGTCATATTCGTATAGTTTTGGGGTAATCGGGCTTTCGACGCGTGGTCTAGGTCCGATACGGAGTTTCAAGGTGCTCCGAGAGTAACCGGGTCTAGAGATTGATTCTAGATTTCAGGGTAAAGTAGCTGTAAGACCTGTATCCTAGTCCGTACTGTTCCGTCGAATCTCTCGATCCTTCCCATTGAATTTTGACAACCTGCAACCGATAATCAGTATTTACGCACGACCCTAAGTTGTATCCTATAGAATTGAGTCAGCTTTATCCGAGACTTGTACCATTGCGACCGCACCATCGCCACGGTTCCAGCGCCGTGACTCGTGCACCGATCTGATACCCTGGCAGGGAGATGTGGTCCAGCTTTCAGTTTGAGAAAACACCGTGCATTTGCAATCCCAAGAGAATCTCTACGACATGTCCCATCAATCAATCACTCTATCAATCAATCAATCTCATCAAGGGTCAAGTACACCATCACCTCACACTCATCCCCAAGCAACCCACAAGTCAAAAGTTTCTTACACACCCCATACCCTTCTTACATCATCTACCCCTAAAGTCAACAAAGTCCTTACACACCCATCCCTCTCTCCCATCCATCACTCTCTCTCCTTACAACCCCTTCTCTCTCTCTTTCTCAACACTCTATCCCAAGCTAGTAAGAGCATCACACGTCCAAGGAATTCCAAGAGAGAAAGTGAGTTGTGTGGCCCACTTTTCCACCCTAAAATCCCTCATCCTAGCCATTCATTTCCCATCTTCCACTGTTAAAGTGAAGCACAAGGAGACCGGCGTTCCAACGAACCGAGAAGATCAAACGGTGGGTGCTTCTATAGGCTAGATTTTTCATGTTCTTATGATGGGCCAAGTGAGGCTTACCGATCAATGGTATGGATCTCACTTTGGACCCTAGGTGTGGCCGATGGCTCACCTTGATACTCATGATCATTCCATGATGGGGCCATTCTCCATGGACCTCATCATGATGTTATTTTCCTTGCATGAAAAGAGGTCATCTAGACCGTCCATTTTGGGTGGAGAAGGGATCTCCACCGTTGATCCTTGATTTGATGGGCCCACGTGTAATGGGACCCACTTGATGTATGATTTCTTGCAATGGAGGGCTCATAGTGGTGGAGCCCTCCATCACACGTGTCCCTCTTTCATTCTTTCTATCTCCCCCTCTTTTTATTTATTTATTTTTGTGTGTGATGATATGGCCATGTGGCCCACTTGGATGGACCCCACCATGAAGCATGTATTGGATCCAAGTCATTTGTAGGAGAGGCCCACTTTATATATATTGTATCCACACTATCCATCATTTTGTGGCCCACCGGAGAAGGGCTCACCTTATATATATGTGTTGTGCCAAGCCGTCCAGTGTCCAGAGACGCAGGACGTGAACTGTAAAAAAAAAAAAGGATTCTTTTTAGATTTTGGGGTGAGCCACTCATTCAAGCCCCACCTTGATGTATATTTTTAATCCAAGCCATCCATCCCCTCTCCTACCTCATTTTAGGCGTTGAACTGAACAACGGAGCCAATCTGAGGTTCTGGCTGGCCATACCTTTGAAAATAGTGAATTTCACTGTTTAAATTCACTTTAATTTTTTTTACACGTCGAAACATGTCGAATATGGGGCTCGTTTGATCTGTCTTGAGCCGTAGAGTGTAATGGCTGGAGCAGATTCTTTCGATGTGGGCCCCACGTGCAAAAAACCTCGAAAAAAATGAGATTTCAAAAAATATATATATAATCAAAATTAGGTGCAGCGCCTGCTACTGCTGTGTAGCAGGACGCTGCTGGCATCAGCGTGAAACGGGCAGGGACCCACGGCTCCATCTGTGGGCCCCACCATGATGTGTATTTGTCATCCAACCCGTTCATTAGGTGGGCCCCTTCCTAAAGTGGGCCCCCTCCAAAAATCAGCCACATCCAAAGCTCAGGTGGCCCACATTATATGAAACAGTGGTTATTTAAAGCCTACCATTCAAACCCATTTTTGGGTCCACTGAAGTTTTGAATCAATATGAAATTTGTTTTTCCTTTCCAGCCAGGTCCGTGCGACCTTATCAATGGTTGGATGGAAAGAAAACATTATGGTGGGCCCCCCTGTGGGACCCACAATGATATATGTGTTTTATTCCCACTGTCCAAGCGGACGGTGGAGCCTACACTGATATATGTGTTCTATGTACACTATCCACAGCTGTGGACGGTGGAAGCCCACCTTGGCCTATGTATGTATCCACACTGTCCACTGCTGGATGGTCAGTGGGACCCACCATGATGCACACATTGAATCCATTCCTTCCATCCATTTTGAGAACCCATTTTATGGCTTATGGCAGGGGCTAATGAAGGAGTCAGATCCATGGTTCAAGTGGATCCCCACCACTATTTAGAGTGTGGTCCAGTTGATCCTTGGATATGATTCATTTATATATATATATATATATATATATATATATATATATATATATATGTATATGTATTTCTATACATGTTAATGTATTTGTGGCCATCCATTGAGGCCCACCTTGGTATGTGAATGAGTCCCACCTTGATGTATTTGTGGCCTATTGTTGAGGCCCACCTTGATATTTATAAGGCCCATGTGATGGGGCCCATATCGATATATTTGTGACCGTTGTTGAGGCCCACCTTTATATGTATAAGGCCCATGTGATGGGGCCCATATTGATGTATTTGTAGCTATTGTTGAGGCCACCTTGATATGAATGTAAGGCCATGTTGTGAGGCCCATTGTGCTGTATTCAAGGCCCATGGGTTATGGCCCATTGCAATGTGCACAAGGCCCAATGATGCGGCCCACTTGATTTATATAAGGCCCATATGAGGCGGCCCATTTGATGTATCTAAGGCCTATGGGTCGAGGCCCAATAAAATGTATATAGGTCCATTGCAATGTGTGATTCCCTATGGTTTGTGTAATGGTATTTTATGGTGGGCCATGCCTTGGGAGCAATGTTGGTTTAACGTCCATGTTGTAAGAATAATGTTAGTTAAATGTCAGCATTATAACTCTCCCTAGGGCCCATTAGTAGGCCTATACTTGTTGATGGTTCACCACTTTGTAACATGCTTAGTATATCTCCATGATTCATGCCCATACGCATCTATGTATGCTTGATATAAGGAATGTTTGATCATAACATAAGTCGTTGGGCTGAGACATTTATGGGTCTCCTTATGAGATGGAGTGCCCCACATGAGCGCGTGGTATGCGCGAGATTGCTGCATGACTGACGGTGAGACTCATGCATTTCACATTGTGTGTCGTGATTCACTCACGCCCTAGCAACATCAGGGCCGTGGCCTCCACAGGCACATCGTGGATGGTCGTATGGGATACCGAAAATATTGGCTCTAGCATTGTGGGCACTTAGGATGTCCTTGGGTGAAAATCTCAGAACCTTTTTGGTACCAGGAGATGCTCCAACGTCTAGATCGAGTGGATACACGACCGCCCGAGTGCCGAATACCAGTAGGCCGTGTCTCCCACTGTGTCGTGGTCGGTTGGAAGGGGGTGTGGCCTTATCCGCCCGAGTGAGGGGGCTATAAGCTAGGCTGAGTTTGACCAGCTCGTAAATGAGTCCGCTATCGACGAGCCGGGTAGGTGTTGACAGACTACTGGTCAGGCGGATAGTGTGGTCTCTTCCACTTGCTTGGCTGTGCAGCTAGGGAGGAGGTAGTTAGTGTGAGTGTACTAGACCCCGGTGATATCCAGAGAGGAACTTACTGATATGTGTACTTGATGAGTACTAGCATGCTTACTTTGCATCTCGCATATGACATTTGGTTACATAGGCATCACATTGCATGGCCTTGGTATAGCCAATAGCATTCATGCCTTGCATCACATAACTTTGGTATAGTTGATAGCATTCATGGACTTACCGCATATTTTCGCATTACTCTGATCTTGTATACTTGGCACTCGCCTTACACACACTTTCACCATCCTCTAAGCTTTCTATAAGCTTATGCACGATATATGTGTGTAGGTGGCGTTAGGTTACAGCAGCGTTGAGCTTGGAGTGTGCAGCCGAGCTTCTGGAGTTTCTGTTACTTTAATTATATTGTATTTTCCTTTCATACGCATTGTACTTAAAGTTTTTGATATAGTGGATATGTGGTGATGTTGTTTTGTGACTTAGTTATGCTTGTGGTTATGCTCTATTACAAAAAAAAAATCATACTGAAAATCCTCCTTGTAGGATCCTAAGATCGGAATCTGGCATACGGGCACTGGGAGCCGAGAATGGGGTACTACAAAGGCTGTCGGCACTGGATTCGGCGATCGAAATTTTGTGAGCCCGTTTTTTGAGGTTGGGGCGTGATAGTAGCGACAAGTATTCTGCACGTTTTGGGTCTTGTAGATCATATTTAAAGTGATTAATGCTAATTTTACAGGTACTCTAGTATAGCACTAGCTAATTCTCATCTAATTTCTAAAGGATTTGGTCCTGAGTGATTTCTGCCTAAGGAGGTACTTAGGTCTGTGTACAGATTTTTTCCGAGACATTACAATCTACCCCCCTTAAAGAAAAATTTCGTCCTCGAAATTAGTACCTTCTCGTACTCCTCGAGGATCTGAGGGTAGTTCTTATGAACCTCGGCTTCGGTTTCCCTAGTAGCCTCTTCCTCAGTGTGATGCGTCCACAGTACCTTCACAAGTGGGATAACCTTGTTACGCAATACCTGCTCCTTCCTGTCTAGAATCCGCATCGGTCGCAGTACGTATGTAGCGTCCTCACTCAACTGTACTTGCTCCCATCTTATAATGTGGGAAGGATCAAAAACATATTTCTTTAGCATAGATACATGAAATATGTTATGCATGCCCGCAAGTGGTGTGGGCAGAGCAAGACGGTATCCCACCACACCCACTCGATCAAGTATCTGAAATGGGCCAATGAATCTCGGCGTAAGCTTCCCCTTCTTGCCAAACCGAATGACTCCCTTCATAGGGGAAA
The DNA here is from genome assembly GCF_029962835.1 of Magnolia sinica. Lineage (NCBI taxonomy): Eukaryota > Viridiplantae > Streptophyta > Magnoliopsida > Magnoliales > Magnoliaceae > Magnolia > Magnolia sinica. Next base: position 61,818,744 of record NC_080590.1, on the reverse strand, counting down.
CTCTGAGGAACACATGGTCTTCAACCTCAAACTCAAGCGGTCGCCGCCTCATATCGGCGTAGCTTTTCTGTCTGCTCTGTGCTGCCTAAAGTCGACGTTTGATGATATTGATCTTCTCTAAGGTCACCTATACTAACTCTGGGCTAATCAGATTCTTCTCACCAACCTCTGCCCAGCAATGCGGTGCTTGACAGGGACGCTCATACAAGGCCTCATAGGGAGCCATGCCAATACTTGCCCGGAAACTGTTGTTACAAGCAAACTCTGCATACGGGAGACAGTCATCCCAATTGTTCTTGAAATCAAGTACATAAGCTCACAACATATCTTCCAACACCTGATTCACCTGTTCCATCTGCCCGTCAGTCTGAGGGTGGAACGCGGTATTGAACTTCAATTTCACACCCATCACTTCCTGGATATGAGTCTAGAAGATAGATGTGAATCGCATGTCTCGGTCCAACATAATCTCCAGGGGAACTCCATGCAGACACACAATCTCCTTGATGTACAACCTGGCCAACTCGTCTGCAAAGTTTGAGACTTTAATCGGGAGGAAGTGGGCCGATTTTGTCAACCGGTACATAATCACCCAAATAGAGTCATATCCTTTCCTCGTCTTCGGTAGCCCTAAGATAAAATCCATAGAGATGAAATCCCACTTCCATTCAGCTATGGGCATGGGCTGAAGCAGTCCAGGAGGTTGGTGGTGTTCAGCCTTGACCTGCTGGCACGTGAGACAATGGGACACATAATCCGCTATATGGGCCTTCATATTATCCCACCAGTATGATCTTTTCATATCGTGATACATTTTTCTGCTTCTAAGATGCATCGCGAATTTCGAACTATGTGCAGCATTGAGAACCTCCTGTCTCAAGTCATGAAGATTTGGGATGCATTGGCGGCCACAATAACATAAGCCCCCATCCATACCAACTCTCCACTCGGCATCCTCATTGTCGCTAGCCTGCTCTTGAAGTTCAGACAATCATCCATCATCCTTCTCGGCCTCAACGATCCTATCATCAAAAGTGGTCGCACACGAACGTGTGCGACGCTCTCGAACGGTTCCTCCACAATGAGCCTCTGCTCGAAGTCTCGTACAAACTCTACCATACCCCATTCTGCCACCATCAGCGGAGCTACAAACTCTATGGTCTTCTTGTGGCTCAACGTGTCAGCCACAAGGTTAGCCTTGCCCGGATAGTAGGAAACCTCGAACTTGAAGTCCTTCAAGGTTTCCATCCATCGTCGCTGCCTCATATTCAGGTCCCGCTGAGTGAATATGTATCTGAGCCTCTTGTGGTCGCAAAAGAGCTCGAACTCCTCTCCGTAGAGGTAATGTCTCAAGAGCTTCATTGCAAAGATGACGGTTGCCAACTTTAGGTCGTGTGTAGGGTAGTTTTCCTCATGTTTCCTCAACTGTCTCAAGGCGTAAGCAATCACCCTGTCCTTCTGCATAAGGACACAACCTAGACCAACGTGAGATGCGTCGGTGTATATAGTATAGCTCCCAGTCCTGAACCGTGGCTACCTTAGCGAGGTCAACTACTATCCCTTCCTTGGACACCACATGTCCCAAGAACTTGACTTCCTCTTTCCAGAAGTCGCACTTCTTGTACTGTGCGAACAACTGGTTCTTCTTCAGAGTACCCAAGACTGCTCGCAGGTGTTCCACGTGCTCTTCCCAACTCTTAGAGTTTATTAGAATGTCATTTATAAACACGATGATGAATTGGAATAGAAATAGCTGAAACACCCTATTCATCAGGTCCAAGAACACGGTCGGTGCATTGGTAAAGCCGAACGACATTATAAGAAACTCATAGTGTCCAAAACTGGTCCTAAAGGCCGTCTCTTGCACGTCCTTATCCCTGACGCGCAACTGATGATACCCTGACTGCAGATCGATCTTCGAGAAGTATCGTGCCCCCTTCAACTGATCAAACAGATCATCTATCCTTGGCAAAGGATACTTGTTCTTCACCATCACCTGGTTCAACCTGCGATAATCAATACATAATCGCAGTGAACCGTCTTTCTTCTTCATGAACAACACGGGCGCTCCCAAAGGGGACACACTCAGTCGTATGAAACTTGCCTCCAACAAGTCATCAATCTGCCTCCTCAGTTCCTCCATCTCGCATGGAGGCATGCGATATGTCGGTAGCAAAATGGGTGTCGCACTGGGCACCAGGTCGATAATAAAGTCGATCTCACGCCGAGGAGGTAGTCTAGGTATCATCTTGAACACGTCCATGAACTCCTGTGCCACTAGCGTGTTCCCCAATGTCGGGCCCAACTCATGCTCTAACAAGGCAGCGTAGCAATCAACTCGATAGGGCCAACTAACCTGAACTGGGAAAGTAAAGACCGTGCCCTCAGGTCCATAGGCTGTCACGACCCTGGTCTCGCAATCTATCTCTGCCCTCATCTCGGTGAGCCAATCCATATCGAGGATAATGTCGTAGTGCCTTAGAGGGGCGACGATCAGGTCGACACTATAAGTACTATGGTCTCATGCTCCTTTGATTATCAAATTTTGTTGTGTCAAAACCTCTATCTGTGTCTTGTGTTTGTATGTTGATATATATATGATCAAGACACTGCATTACAATGGTTCAAGACATGTACGGTGTTGTGCTTCAAGAAATTAAAGTCATGTACTTTAAGCATCAACGTTCATTGCTACATCGATAAGAAGAGTACATTTCAAGAATCAAGTATATTTCAAGACTCAAGTACAACTCAAGATGAAGTTTAATATCAAGCTTTAGAAGATCTCAAGATCAAGCTACATCAAGTAGAGATCTCAAGCTTCATAAGGTTTAAAGGTCAACCATTATCTAAAAAGAATGAAGTTTAATGTTCATACTTAATGATCCAGGTATGATAGACCTTAGATTAACCTTAGGGTAGGTCATTTTGTATACATAATTCAAAATGAATCTATTTATATGAATTGGTCTGTTCTAAGACTAGTCCTAAACCTTGTTCGACTAGTCCAAGCACTGATTCGACCAGTCCTAACTTGTTGAAGATTTTTAAAATTTTTTGGTTACTCTATGACTAGTCCTGGAGACTGATCGACCGGTCATAGGGAGGTCACGACTCGACCTTCGACCAGTCCTAGAACTACGACTCAAACTCTAGCAACCAAACTTGGTTGTTTACAACCAGTCCTGAAGACTGTTCGACCGGTCGTAGGGAGGTCACGATTTGACCTTCGACCAGTCCTATAACTACGACTCAAACTCCAACAACCAAACCTGGTTGTTTACGACCAGTCCTGGGTCTGCTACGACTGGTCGTAGGTGGTCTAAGACCAGTCGTAGAAATCCTAAGACTAGTCGTAGAACTATTTTCAAAGATCACGCTTAAAAATTCAAAATGCTGTTGAAGCTATGACCAGTTGAAGGGTTCCTAAGACCAGTCGTAGATGTGATTTTTTCATCTATAAATTGAACACAAATTTCAGAGTTTTACATTGATTAATTTCAAGAAAATTTGAGCCTCCACTCTGAGATAAGTTTGTTCATTTTAAGCTATGTTGTTCATATTTAGTATTCTTTTTGTTAGCTTTTCTTATTTGATTTTATTCCTGTATTCCAATCTTATTTGAAAAGATGAATTGTTGTATTCTTTCTTCTTGGAATCAAAATCAAATAGAGTTAAGCTCATTTGATTTAATTTAAAATCAATTAGAACTTAGAACCATTGTAAAGTAAGTATTGGACATTGAATGTTGATTCGAACATTTACGCCGATTGGTTCTACCAGGCTACTACAAAAAGGAGAAATCTAGGTATTTTACTTTTATGTAATTTACATTCTTTTGGTTTTTTTTGAGATTGAGCTAGAAAAATCTCATTGTGTTGGTTATCTGAGGAGAGCCAGAAAACTCAGAAAGTGTGGGTTTTTGGATTGTGTAAGCCCAAGTTAAAAAGGCACAGTTGTGAAGGTTTTAGGTGAACCAGTGAAACTTATTTTGTTAGTGAACGCTAATATCCCTTGTGTGAGGATATTAGGAGTGGAGTAGCATTTTGTGTGGCTGTTGTTGAACAGTTGGTGTACACACAGGCGAACCACTATAATTCTTTGTCTTGTGGTTTGAATGCTTGCTTAAGTTTTATATCTTTTATCATTCAGTTTTGTGGAATGTATGTATGGATGTGAATGTTGTAAAATTTACATTTCAAGCACAGTGGGAATGTTGTAATAATTTAGATTTAAATTCCTGCAATTTATTTCAATTCCTTGCTATTTATTTATTCCTCTCCGGTTTGAGTTTTTGATACAAAGGACATTCTAAGAATAAGGTTGTCCTGCCATAAACCCTTGGTTTTTATGGTGTAAGATTGTCCTTAGAACTGAATTTGTATCAACCTCTCAATTCTTGTTTATTGAGGTTGCTTTTACTTCAGAATTGTGAATTGATTTATTTTATTTGGTTATCATATTCGTTTATTCCTTTGTTAAAGTTTTATTTTGGCATCATCCTATTCACCCCCCCTCTAGGACGTATAGCTAGGCCATTTCAAGTGGTATCAGAGCCTAATAGCTCGCTCTTATTGCTTTTTATTTGGATTTATTTCCTGAGCTAACGATCTAAGCTATTTAAAAGATGTCAAATTTTGATAGCCTATCAGTCACCAAGCCTCCACCCTTTGATGGTTCCAACTATGCCTGTTGGAAAGCCAGGATGAGGATCTTCCTTAAATTAATGGATGAGAGTGTGTAGCAAGCCACAGTGACTAAATGGAACCCACCTACGACTGAAGTAACTGGTATCGATGGTTAAAAATCAATGAGGATAACACCGTATTTCTTATGGACCACTCTTCAGAAAAATGAGAGTAGTGCCAGTGCAAAAGCACTAAATGCAATCACTTGCGCACTATCACCGGATGAGTTCAAAAGAATCATATCCTGTGATACTGCAAAGCAAGCCTGAAATATATTAAAAATGACACGCGAGGGTACTACAATTGTAAAAAAAATCTAAACTCCAACTCCTCACAACCAAATTTGAAGAAATTCATATGGAGGAAAATGAAATGTTTATGGACTTTTACATAAGATTAAATGACATTGTAAACTAAATGTTGGGCCTTGGCGATAAAATCCCAGAAAGTAACGTGTGTACAAAGATACTATGCTCACTTCCTGAACGGTTCAACTCTAAGGTAACCGCAATCCATGAACTTCGTGATACGAACAATATGAGGGTAGAAGAACTAGTTAGTTCTTTACAAACCTATGAGTTAAACTTTAAAGCTCCTAAAAGTAAGTCTATCGCTCTTAAATCCTCTAAATGTATTTCAAAAGAAAACTCTAATTCTGAAGATGAAATGACTCTTTTAGCGAAAAAGTTTTACAAGATTTTCAAGAGTAAAAAGTGGGTTGATTTTCAAAAATCAAATGATAAGAAAAGATCAAAGCCTAAACTAAAACTTGGAAGTCTTTGAAAGATAGTCAATGTTACAACTACCAAGAATATGGGCATTTAGTAAACAAATGTCCTAAAAAGGACAAACCCAAAAAGAAGGGTATGCTGGCTACTTGGGATGAATCGTCTGATTCTGAAGCTTCTTCTAAATCAGAAGATTCTGAAACCGAGTCGAGCAGTGAAGTTAAAGCCTTTATGACTCTAGCCAAATTCACTTTTTCAGATCATGATGATTCAACTAGTGAAGAAAATCTGAATAGTGATTATGAAAGTGAAGATGACCTTCAAGACGCTTACAATGCCTTATATAAGGAAAGTTGTAAAATTGCTGTCAAGCTTAAACTTCAAAAAGAAAAGTTTTTTAAACTTAAAGAATGTTTTAAATCTCTTGTTTTAGAAAAATCTCAAATTTCAGATTATTTTAAAAAATCAAAATGCGATTTAGAATTCAAAACCTCCTTGATTGAAAATCTGAAATCTGAAAATGAGAAACTTAAAAATGAAGTATCTTCTCTTCTGAGTTTAAAGGATACATGGAGGTATGCCCAAGGAGATCCAAAGTTAGAAAATTTTTTATCTAGATCTAGAAAATGTGGCGACAGATCCGGGTTGGGCTACGATAAAAATGTACCTCCTAAACAAAAGTATACTACTCCTAAGTTTATGAAATGAGAGTCCTCTAACTCAATAGGGAGCAATACTAGTTAAGTTTTTTCTAAAAATACAAAAGCTTTTCAAAAACCTAAAAGTAGCTTTGTCAACTTCAAAAATCAGAACAGAAACCCACTAGCTAAAAAGATAGTTGATTTACTCAAGGAGCTCTTAAAATCTAACTCAGTAGGTCATTCTTATAATAACAGACAGAAGAAGACCAACTATACTCCTAAACCAAAACAGTTCTGAAATGGGCTCCTTAGGTTGCCTGCTTGGTTGCCCACACCGCTTTCAAAGCTACAAGCCATTCAAAGTGGTACCTAGATAGTGGATGCTCCAGGCATATGACAGGCGACAAGGCTTTATTCACCGATCTTAAAGATATGACTGATGGGTCAGTTACTTTTGGTAATGGAAGCAATTACAAGATAATTGGCCAAGGTACGGTTCAACTTTATAATCTTCCCTTATTTAAGAACGTTTTATATGTTGAGGGGCTAAAACACAACCTGTTAAGCATATCCCAAATATGCGATAACAACCATAGTGTGAAATTTTCCAATCAAGGTTGTGAAATCATAAACAAAATGGGTTCTATAATATTAACTGGTCACAGAACTTCTGAAAACTGCTATATTGTAAGCGATGGTAGCTTATTTAATCAACAGTGTTACATGGTCCATACTGATGAGACAGATTTATGGCATAAACGCCTTGAACATGTACACTACCGGAATTTATACAGATTGAGCAAAGGAGAACTAATAAGAGGTCTACCTAAATTATAAAAAGTAGACAAAATATGTGGTGAATGCCGGTATGGCAAGCAAACAAGGAGCTCTCACAAAAAGGTGAACTCCAATGCTACAATAAGACCACTCGAGCTAGTCCACATGGATCTTATAGGACCTACAAGGACAGAGAGTCGAGGTGGCAAAAAATACATCCTGGTAACTGTGGATGATTTTACTAGATTCACTTGGGTAGCTTTCTTAAGAGATAAATAAAAAACCCTTGATGAAGTGAAAAAGATCATTAAACGGATCCAAAATGAAAAAAGTTCTCAGGTTTGTAAGATCCGCAGTGATCATAGATCTAAGCTCGAAAATGGCAGTTTTGAAAAGTTCTGTAGCAATCAGGGAATATTGCATGAATTCTCAGCACCCAAAACACCACAACAAAATGGAATTGTGGAGAGGAAAAATGAAGTTCTTCAAGAAATTGGAAACGTAATGTTAAATAGTATGAAGCTCCCTAGAAATCTTTGGGTTGAAGCAGTGAATACCGCCTGCTATATTATTAACCAGGTTTATACTTATAAATCTAATAATAAAACAGCTTACGAACTTTGGTTTGATAAGAAACCTATTGCCATATACTTTCGAGTTTTTGGTAGCAAGTGCTATATTTTACGTGACCGTGAAAATTTGGAAAAGTTTGACACTAAGAGTGATGAAGGGATCTTTTTCGGATACTCTTTAAATAGTCATGCATATCGTTTATTGAACAACAGGACCGGTGTGATTCAAGAGTTCATTAATGTGGTCATTGATGATCAATTGAATACACCTGCCCCAAGTTCAGATAATGATGAAGTTATTTTAATTGACAAACCAGATACTTCATCAAATCAAGAAAACTCTGAACTGAGGATTGTCAAAGATCATCCAACCACTCAAATTCTTGGAAACCCTCTCACTGGTGTACGCACTCATAGACAATTAGAAGACATATGTAATTACGTGTGCTTTACTTTCGAGATAGAACCGGTGAACGTAAGAGAAGCTCTTTCTGACGAAAACTGGATAGTTGCCATGCAGGAAGAACTTAATCAATTTGTTTGTAATGATGTCTAGTATCTTGTTCCTAGACCTAAAGATAAACACATTATTGGAACAAAGTGGATTTTTAAAAATAAGTTTGATGAACTTGAAAATATAATTCGAAACAAGGCAAGACTGGTTGTACAAGGGTACGCTCAAATTGAAGGCATCAATTACGATGAAACCTTTGCCCCAGTTGCTTGCCTTGAATTAATCAGACTTTTTATATCCATTGCATGCTATAGAAAATTTAAGATTTATCAAATGGATGTAAAGAGTGCTTTTTTAAATGACGATTTACATGAAGAGGTATATGTTGAACAACCTATAGGGTTTGAAGACCCTAAGTTTACTGATCATGTATACCATCTTAAAAAGGCTCTCTATGGTCTAAAACAAGCTCCCAGAGCATGGTATGAGAAATTGATTAAGTTCTTACTCAGTCATAATTTTAAAATGGGCAGTGTCGATCAGACGCTTTTTGTTAAGAAAAACAATAATGATGTTTTAATGGTTCAGATCTATGTTGATGATATTATTTATGGATTAACTTGTACTAACATGACTATTGAGTTTCCAGATTTAATGAAATCTAAGTTCGAGATGAGCATGGTTGGGGAATTACATTATTTCCTAGGGTTGCAAGTAAAACAACAACCTGATGAAATTTTTATTTCTCAAACCAAGTATGCTTTGAACTTGATTAAAAGGCTCGGATTTGAGAATGGTAAAAATTTTGATACTCTCATGAGTACATCTTTAAGACTCTCAAAGGACTCTACATGTAAAGATATGGATCCTAAATTGTATCATAGCATGATTAGCAGTTTACTTTATTTAACTACTAGTAGACCTGATATAGCTTTTAGTGTTGGTATTTGTGCTAGATATTAATCTAATCCTAAAGAATCTCATTTAACTGTTGTTAAGAGGATTATTAGATATATTGCAAGTTCTGTGCATTTGGGTCTTTGGTATCCATATGATACTAGTGTCCAGTTGGTTGGGTACTCAGATGCTGATTGGGCTGGAAATATTGATGATAGAAAATCAACCATTGGTGGTTGTTTTTATATTGGAAATTGCTTGGTTTCTTGGTTTAGCAAGAAGAAAAGTTCTATATCGCTCTCAACTGCTGAGGCTAAATACATTGTAGCTAGAAATGCATGTACTCAGCTTGTATGGATGAAACGCATGTTAAGCGATTATGGAATTACACAGGACTCAATGGTTTTATATTGCGATAATTCCAGTGCAATAAATATATCTAAAAACCCAATCCAGCATTCACGTACCAAGCACATTGACATTAGGTATCATTACATTGCGAATTAGTGGAAGAAAAAAATAATATCTTTGGAATATATTCCTACCGAGACTCAACTTGCAGATAATTTCACTAAACTGCTTGACAAAAGTAGGTTTAATAAATTAAAGTTTGATCTTCGTATGTGCAATTTAAATTGAATATTCTTACATTATTGTATCATATTATATATTTATTTATTTATCTTTTTGGTTGAATTTTAAAATTAGTTGTGAAATACAATTTTTGGCCGGTACTCGACCAGTCGTGAGTATACAGGACCAGTCTTGGTATGACTGGTCAGGTATATCCACGACCAGTCGTGGAACTCGTGAAATCACTTTAAATTGGGGAAAAGCTTCTTCTTCTTCATTTTAATTTCACTCTCCAACGAGCCTAAGCCTGACCGGTCGAACCCACCATCATTTTCCTTCAAGGTTAGTGGTTCTTTTGCATTTTTCTTCTAGAATCTTACTTATTGTATCTCATTTTTCGCTCTTGTGCACTTTAGTTGGTCTTTCAGTGCAAGATTAGGGTTCTTCTTTTCAAAAATCTGATCTATTAAAACCCATTCTATACTTTTTGAATCTAGTTATTTTCTTGTATCTGGTATTATAAATGGATCCCAAAGGGAAAAAGAAATCTTCTCGCGGTCCATCCTCTTCTAGATCAACTCCTATCACACAACGCCATCTTCGGTCTCCCAAAAATGATCCATCCGATGTACAGGATTTGCGTATGTGCAATGTCATCGTTGAATGTCCAGTTGATCTTAACCACATTGCTCAATTTGGTATCCTACCTCTACTCCAATCTGTAGGTTGACATAACATCTTACATTGGGGTGGGCCTACATACCAGTCTATTGCTCAATCCATGTTAGTATGCATCTCTAATTTTTCATATGAGAATTTAACGTTAAAAATTGATACTATAAAAGGTCTATTTGAAGTAGATCGACATTTAATAGCTGGTCTCATGGAAATTCCTATTAATGATGAGGGTATTCACATTCATACATTATTTGAAAAACCCTCTGAATCAGAAAAATAGATGCTCATTAGAGATTTATGCAATATGGAAGTGCAATGGACCCATAAAGGAAATGCGCTCCCCTTAAGGTATTTGTTGCCCAGATACAGGGTTCTTCATAGAATCTTTATCTCAAATCTGTATCTGCGGTCTGGCAACAAAACAGAACTAACTGCCTTTATGGTTCGTGTTTTGTATTGTGTCATTACTAGTGTAAAGATTGTCTACCTTCTTTAATTTGTCATTCCATCATTCAGTTTCGAATCCATCCTGGTCATAGTGATCTTCCATTTGCCTATCTTATGACTGTTTTAGCTACTCACAAGCTCGTGGCTATGCCTGTTGGAGAGGCCCCTATTCATCATCTTATTTTTAATAATACAAATATTAACAAGATGAAATTGGGATTAACTCCTAGCCAAGTGGATGTTGGTGGTAGTGGTACTGAAGCTGGGAATGAAGTAGAAGATGCTGGCAATCTTCCTGATGATGTTGATATGAATGATATTTTCAATGAACTTGATTTAAATTCTGGAAATGATCCTGACTATGAGCCATCTGAGTTTGATGCTCGTCTTCGTGCTCTAGAGGAGAAAGTAGCGAATATCAATGTTGCCCATGATCTTCAGTTTAAATATATGTGCAAGTATCTTAGGCGCTTGAACAAGGGGATGCATAACCTTGATCCTACCATTCCTGCTCCATCTTCAGGATCTAATTGAATGATTTTAATTCTTGGTCTGTATTAACTTTCATACTTATGTTGGATTGTGCACTTTAGTTGGTTTGCTGACTTTTTAGTTAAACTAGTAAATGGATTGTGAACTTTTACTTGCTTATATATTGTCGATTAAATCCATCTATTACTCCATCTTTTAATCCTTTACATTATTTCTTCCTTTGTCATTTTGTGACAAAAAGGGGGAGAAGGCTTATGAAAACTCTTTTGGAAGCTTTTGGTTTGATTTCTTATGGATATGAGTAGTACTATAATCATCATTATATATGTGCTGCTACTCAGGGGGAGTAAGTATAGATGAATGTTGTGTACTTGCTAGTTTATAACAACTGGTGCATGATTCTTTATTATTCATGTGGTGCTTCTCTTATTTTTTGTGTTTTGTCACAAATTTGACAAAGGGGGAGATTGTAAGTGTTATGATCTCATGCTCCTTTGATTGTCAAATTTTGTTTTGCCAAAACCTTTATTTGTGTCTTGTGTTTGTATGTTGATATATATATGATCAAGACACTGCATCATAATGGTTCAAGACATGTACGGTGCTGTGCTTCAAGAAATGTAAAGTCATGTACTTTAAGCATCAATGTTCAGTGCTACATCGATAAGAAGAGTACATTTCAAGACTCAAGTACAATTCAAGTACATTTAAAGACTCAAGTACAACTCAAGATGAAGTTTAATTTCAAGCTTTAGAAGATCTCAAGATCAAGCTACATCAAGTAGAGATCTCAAGCTTCATAAGGTTCAAAGGTCAACCATTATCTGAAAAGAATGAAGTTCGATGTTCATACTTAATGATCCAGGTATGATAGACCTTAGATTAACCTTAGGGTAGGTCATTTTGTATACATAATTCAAAATGAATCTATTTATATGAATTGGTATGTTCTAAGACTAGTCCTGGACCTTGTTCGACTAGTCCTAGCATAGGTTCAACCAGTCCAAGAAATTCCACGGCCAGTCCTAAGTTGTTGAAAATGTTTAAAATTTTTTGATTACTCTATGACCAATCCTGGAGACTGTTCGACCAGTCATAGGGAGGTCACGACTCGACCTTTGACCAGTCCTAGAACTACGACTTAAAATCCAGCAACCAAGCCTGGTTGTCTACGACCAGTCCTGGGTCTGCTACGACCGGTCGTAGGTAGTCTAAGACCAGTCATAGAAATCTTATGACTAGTCGTAAAACTATTTTCAAAGATCACGCTTAAAAATTCAAAATGTCGTTGAAGCTACGACCAATCAAAGGGTTCCTAAGACCAGTCGTAGATGTGATCTTTTCATCTATAAATTGAACACAAATTTCAGAGTTTTACATTGATTAATTTTAAGAAAATTCGAGCCTCCACTCTGAGATAAGTTTGTTCATTTTAAGCTACGTTGTGCATATTTAATATTCTTTTTGTTAGCTTTTCTTATTTGATTTTATTCCTGTATTTCAATCTTATTTGAAAAGAGGAATTGCTGTATTCCTTCTTCTTGGAATCAAAATCAAATAGAGCTAAGCCCATTTGATTTAATTTAAAATTAATTAGAACTTAGAACCATTGTAAAGTGAGTATTGGACATTGAACGTTGATTTGAACATCTACTCCGATTGGTTCTACCGGGCTACTACAAAAAGGAGAAATCCAGGTATTTTACTTTTATGTAATTTACATTCTTTTGGTTTCTTTTGAGATTGAGCCAAAAAAATCTCATTGTGTTGGTTATCTGAGGAGAGCCAGAAAACTCAGAAAGTGTGGTTTTTTGGATTGTGTAAGTCCAAGTTAAAAAGACACAATTGTGAAGGTTTTAGGTGAACCTGTGAAACCTATTTTGTTAGTGAATGCTAATATCCCTTGTGTGAGGATATTAGGAGTGGAGTAGCATTCTGTGTGGCTGTTGTTGAATAGTTGGTGTACACACAGGCGAACCACTATAATTCTATCTTGTGGTTTGAATGCTTGCTTAAGTTTTATATCTTTTATCATTCAGTTTTGTGGAATGTATGTATGGATGTGAATGTTGTAAAATTTACATTTCATACACAGTGGGAATGTTGTAATAATTTAGGTTTAAATTGCTGCAATTTATTTCAATTCCTTGCTATTTATTTATTCCTCTTTGGTTTGAGTTTTTGATACAAAGGACGTTCTAGAAATAAGGTTGTCCTGCCATAAACCCTTGGTTTTTATGGTGTAAGATTGTCCTTAGAACTGAATTCGTATCAACCTCTCAATTCTTGTTTATTGAGGTTGCTTTTATTTCAGCATTATGAATTGATTTATTTTATTTGGTTATCATATTCGTTTATTCCGCTGTTAAATTTTTATTTTGACATCATCCTATTCACCCCCCCCCCCCTCTAAGACGTATAGCTAGGCCATTTTAGACACACATTGTCCTGCTACCCAAGTCGAATGAACATGCCTCACACATCCTGGTAACATCCGTCGAGGTCCCGCTTGGACCTCCATTCTTGATCGGCACTAGTACTTGCTTCGGCGCTCGCCCTCCTCGTAGGACGACGCGATCGGCTTGGCCCGGCCTCATCCGGGGCCGTTCTTTTCCTCGTCATGAGAGATAAAAGCATAGAGATGGAGAAGATGGCGGTGACCACTTCAAAGAAAACCATGGAAAATAGGATGGGTTGGTGGGTTTTGGAGTTTTGAGATACACCAATGGGTTGGTGTACTCAATTGGGAATGGAATGGAAGATGGTGTGAAAAATGGAGGAAAAGGGGTGTCTTAAAGGTATGAAAGAAGATTTGAGAGGAGATTGAAAGAGGTAATAGGGTTTAGAGAACTAGGAATGATAAATTGGGGAGTTGTGATGAAGGAGAAAGAGATTTGAAGCTTAGAAGGTGGGTTAGTGTAATGGATTAGAGAGGAAGAAGGCTTTGGGAGGTTTGGAAGGGGATATGGAGTAAGGAGGTTGGATTTTTTTTGCAAAAATTACCCAAATGAGAGTTTTTAGAGTGGGAGGGGAGGTCCCACATGTGCGTGGGGGTCCACATGATCGGTCTGCTGGTGGGGTCCCGCCGAGCGGGGGGAGGCTCTGCCCGGGCGGTGTGTGTTCGAGCGGGGCCTCACTGATCTGGCTGAGGCTCCACTCGGGATCTGTGTTGTCAGCGGTGCCTCTGCACAGGGGCGGTGTCCACCCCCTGGGGGTGCAGGAAATGCATGGGACCCACCTCGGATCCCACCAGAAGTTGGTGCATGGCCCCCCGCACTCATTTGGTGTATGTTTGAGCCTCAACTTGCGAGTATTCACACTTTTGGTGTGCTTTGCACGTGGGGTTGACTGAATTTACGTCTTTACTCACCAATTGATGGACAAGAGAGAGATTAGGATCGTTCTGCATAGTCAAAGATGCCTACGGGGTGAACTACGACGATTAGTTTCGATCGAATTCAACGATCGACGAAACTGGGAATCCTATAACCGTTTCTATGTTTTATCACTCCCTTCTAAGTCAAAGTATGCTAGTGGGCATCGTGTGACCATAACCTAGGTCCAATTTAATCCAAATCATGCTCTGATACCAACTTGTAACGCCCTGAAAATAGGGGGTCGAGCAGGAGCCCAACTCCCGAGTCCCAAAACATACTTATGCAACATATATGATGATGATTGAATGTTGTCTGTATTAATGCATTAAACATGAGGGGGATTGTACCAAATTAGTATATCATACTCCAGAGGCAGTTAAATAACACAAGCGGAAGACTGAGAGATGTACATAAGTATATATGGAACGTATAGACCATTGCCGGTGTCCAATGTATTAATACATTGCCAGGTCAAATAATTACATGTATTAGTTCAAAATACAAAATATCAAAGATAGTCTAACTACAAATGATAAGCCCTGTAGCCCCCGTCGATCAGGACGATCTAAGTAAACCCACTTGATAACTGCATATAGGAGAACTCCTCTTCATCGTAGAAATCAGGCTCCGCCTCATACGTCGTGTCACCATCTGCAACTAAGACAGAGTCTGGTTGGTGTTTAAAACACCGTCCCAGAATGTGGGAGTGAGTGATCAACTCAGTGGAGCTATAAGGCAAAGGTTAACATGTTATCAATTCAATCAAGCAGAAATGATAAAGTAGTACAACAATCAAGCCCTAAATACTCTTGTTAATGCAAAGATGATATGATATGATGCATGCCCTCACCTGCACTCCTTCTGTGAACTTCATCTCACGGTCGCGGCTACACCACTCCAAACACATGCTACTTCCTCGCCAAAGCACCGTGCAATACAATGTTATGATCGTGTTAACCAAGTTCTTACTTAGGTTTATTCATACAGCAGGGTTGGGAAGCTAAGGTACCTCTCTTATATCAATTCCCAAACAATGATCCATTCTAAGGTCGTTAGTCTGAGTGAATCTCATACGATGTTGCGTTTCTAGGTCACTACAAAGGGCTCGTCACCTGATCAGTGTAGGCCTACTTTATACTCTAGTTACTACGGAAAGGCTCGTCGCCTCAACACCGTCTCAGAATATGCTCAAGGTCACTACAAAGGGCTCGTCACCTAATCAGTGTAGGCCGACAGCTCAAATACAGTGTCCCATACCACCGTATTCAGCTCACGAGGTGGTGTTGCTCACTGGTCACTACAGGGAGGCTCATCGCCCCAGCATAGGCTGACAGCTCGACCACGCCATGTCCGGCTCATGAGTATTAGTGGATCGATGTACCAGAGTTAAACAGGTTTCCACTGGTGATTTTAGTACCTTACATTCAAGCAGTAGCATTCATACATGGCGAACATATATCAGGCCAATCGGATTACTTTATTAGCTCGACTGGTACGAGCATACGTCGAGCCGATCGACATGGAGCATGTAAGCACTCCACGTGGCATAACCACTGTCGACTAGCAGCGTATGACTCGGATTCCTTGAACGTGTCTGGTGTGGCGAAACAGCCTCGGCCCCCAAACCAGGACCTGTTACCATTTACTTGGACTATACCATAGTCCCAAACACACTCCAAAACGATTCCATTCACATGCAATAGTCAAGTACAACATGTGATGACCAAACCACATAGAGATCTCATCTGAGCATTTCAACAACCATAAAGTGCACATGTTACATACATAGGCATTTCATCCATAATTCACGCCATAGTAAGATAAGCTATGGAAAGAAAATTATAACTATAGATAAGCGGATTGAGAATCCTATCTCAACACCCCTATATCATATATTTAAACAAGTATTTCCTCATTTAGACATTTTATCAAACACTTAGACTACACATTTCATCATACATATATTAGACTAGTTGTAACCTATATCCTGGCAAGCCCTTTTACAAAGGAGTTGCCACATACACAACAAGCATATATCCATAGTTAACAATCATGGCAAGCACAAATCCAAATTCCATACTCATTCAATCATAACAACAAACACATAGAATACACTATATTCAACATAGTTCATATATATGTGTAAAGCGCGGGAAACATCGTATCTAAGCATGTGATAGCGTTTAAGTCAGTCATAAATCATTTACTGACATTGAAAGCCTTGAAAACCATATCTTAAATATTTATAGTCCACACCTTTCGCTGGTAGACACGTAACGAACTCTATTCGTTCTCTAACCCGTCGTCTACGGCATAACTGCAACCTATAATATGAAATAGATTAGCTATTTCATCCTTTACTCTATTTGAAAGCCTAAGATATGTTAGGGTTAGGATTTTTTACTCTATTTGAAACCCTAATATATGTTAAGGTTAGGATTTCTTACCCGAAAATGGAACCAGAATCGCTGGTATAGCAATACGGTAGCAGTAATACGATACGTAGAGCGGTAGAGAAGAATCTCTGCAGCAAACCCTAGCTTCCCTCACACTTTCTCTCTCTTTCCTTCTCTTTCTTTTCTCTTCTCTCACATAGGTTAGCAAGTTCGTATGGAGTGAGAGAGAGGGGGTTTTAAGCCTTTATATAAGCCCAGGACTGATGGAAATGGCCCCAGGGCCAAGGTATACTTAGGTTATATCTAAAGGGCGTCTGTTTCAGTCCAACGGAGCACTTCTGGAGACCCCTTTTCCACATGCAGTCGGACTTAAGTTTTCTGAAGTTGGATCTAGGTCAGGCTAAGTTTTCGGTTTGATCGGATTTACAGATCGACCGCGGAGGACCAGTTTCAACTCAACGATCACCGGCACTCGATCAGGGCTACAAGTACACTGACATGTGTTAGAAATTTTTCCTGATCCGAGGATGTAATTGGGTTAGATTTCGACGGTCTGAATCCTTAGATTTGGCCTACAAGTGAACGACTCAATTCACTTAAGTTTCAGTTCATTTCCTAAGGATATTCGCGTTTCTCACATACTTCGCTCCAGGCTCAAACTATGTGTTTCTGAGTACTATTAGGACTTGATTTCCGAGGTGGTTGTCAAGTCCAGTAATGCAGTCATATTCATATAGTTTTAGGGTAATCAGGCTTTTGACGTGTAGTCCAGGTCTGATACGGAGTTTCAAGGTGCTCTCGAGAGTAACCAGGTCTAGAGATTGATTCTAGATTTCAGGGTAAAGTAGCGACAATGATTCTACACATTTTGGGTCTTGTAGATCATATTTAAAGTGATTAGTGCTAATTTTATAGGTACTCTAGCGTAGCACTAGCTAATTCTCGTCTAATTTCTATAGGATTTGGTCCTGAGTGATTTCTGCCTGAGGTGGAACTCGGGTTTGTGTATGGATTTTTTCTGAGACGTTACACATTGACTATTGGATATAGGGTATATGATACCCACAACCAATAGTTTAAGAACTTCGACCTTAACCACTTCCTTCATGTTTAGATTTAATCTACGTTGTGGTTGTCGTGAGGTCTTCGCATTATCCTCTAGATGAATGCGGTGCATACAAATCAAAGGGTCAATTCCCTTGAGGTCCGCAATCGACCATCCAAGGGCTCCTTTGTATCAATGAGAGTAAAGATGAGTATACTTTCCTACTCTTGCTCAAGGTGGGAAGAAATCACCATCGGGTACGTCTCACCTTGACCTAAATAGACACATTTCAAATCAGAAGGCAAAGCTTTTAAGTCAAGCTTTGGTGCCTTAAGGTTAAACGGTAGAGGCACTACATCATTTTATGACAATTCTTTAAATTGTGGCCTCCATCGGTTAACTTCAGGTACTAGAATAATATTCAGCATGGTCCCTATCTCCCTAATCATATCATCATCAAAATCATGGGAGTGGGCCAGGCACGTCTCTAGAGGGTCAGAGAATGTAACGACCTTGGAATTTTTGTGCTAATCTTTCCTTAAGTAGTTGTTTTTGGGGTAGTTAGCGCTTTACTCGATTGCTTGTGAAATTCGCATCAATCACTTTAAATTGTATCTGCATGGCTCTAAACGTGTAGATTAGTAAGCGCTACGTTACTCTGAAACCTGGGATCCATCGCTAAATCCAGTTGTTCTGGGGAATTTTTGGAAGATCTGGATCGGACCTGTACCGCGTGTCGAAAGTCCGATAGCGATGATCTGAGGCTATTGCGGTCACCGAGTTGGGCTTGACTATTACCTCGAAAATCAAGTCCATGTGACGTTCTGGGTCGATTTGCTTGAACTCGGAGTGAAGAGTGTGAGAACGGTTGAAATTTAATAAGTTTTTATGAAATCTGAGTCGTGTCGGTTGCGCGACGATTTTAAGCTATCTGACCGTTGGATTCTGACCCAATTTCACCCTCTGATCAGGATAGTTGGCCCAGGCATATCCTAGTGCTTGTGGACCTGATCGAGATTCCGTGACCGTTGAATTGAGTGTGGTCCGCCATGGCTGATCTGAAGAGCCGGTCGGTATGAAAACTCAGCCTGACCTAAATCCATGGTCAGTGAGCTTAAGTCCGACCTTTCGTGGTTATAGGTCCACCAGAAGTGCTTCGTTGGATCGAGAAAGGCATGCTTTGGTTATAACCTAAGTATACCTTGTCCCTAGGGTTATTTTCATCAAGTATAGGCCTATCTATAGTCCTTAAACCCTAGCCCTCTTTTCCATAAGATTTTCTCTAACCCTAACTTGGAAAGAGAGTGGAAAAGAGAGAGAAAGTGAGAGAGATAAGTTGGTGAATCATCTTGGATTCTTCCTTGTTCTTCTTCATCTTTGAACCTTCACTTTGAATCGTTATTCTGACGGTTCTGAGTTCTTTTGGGGTAAGTTAACCTAACCCTAACCTGTGTTAGAGCTTAGATTAGTTTTGGTGTTGTTGTATCTCATGTCTATCCTTGTTTTAGGGTATTCAATCGCCGTTGACGAAGACAACTCGTCTAAATCAGTTCGGTGGTCCTTTCTTCGCTTAAGGTGCGGACTTTAAGTGTATAGGTTATGGTTTTCAAGGCTTTCAACGCCAGTTAGTGATTTATTCTTGTTATGGATGAGATTTCACATGTCAAATGTTGTGTTTACATTGCTTTCCTGATAGGCATGTGCTATATTGAGATTTGTGTATTCTATGTGTATTTATAAAGTACCGTATACGTATAAAATATGCACTTATGTTTGCCATGATTATTTGTCATGTATGTATGCTAGATGCATGTATGACAACTCCTTGGTAAAAGGAATTGTCAAAGTGCATGTATTTCAACATACGTCATGTATGTTGTTCCATGTATGCTAAGTGTTTGTAGAAATGCATGAATGATCTAAGTGTAACTTATTACACTAATTGCGGGCGTTGAGAAGTGATTCTCAATACTCCTATTGATGCGCATGATTTCCTTTATGCAAGTTACATTCCAAGTTATTTAAATTCAAGCATTACCTATGCTTACATTTATGTTAAGTTGATATTCTTCAGATGCGTATGTACCATGATTTGAGTTGTTGTTCCATTACTGTTCTACATTCCATATGATTATCTGTAGTAGTGTAAGGTGTTTGGGACTATGCCTTAGTCCAGGAAATTGGTAATTGACCCTACATTCGTGGTTGAGATTGCTTTCCCCACGTAGGACGTATTAGACGAACCCGAGTCGTATTAGAGTTGTCGGCAGTGGTGTGGCCACACAGAGTGTTTGTGCACTCTATGTCGTTCAATTCAACGTGCGCTCGTGCTAGTCGAGTTCGTCAAGTAACCCGATTATCCGATGTATGTTCACCATGTATGGACACTACTACTTGAATCTAAGGTACAGAACTTACCAGTGAAATCTTATTAACTATGGTACTTGATCCGCTAAGACTCATGAGCCGGACATGGTGGTATGGGACACCGTGGTCGAGCTGTCACCTACGCTGGGGTGACGAGCCTCCCCATAGTGACCAGTGAGCAACTAAACTCGTGAGCCGATTATGGTGGTATGGGACACTATATTCATGCTGTCGGCCTACATTGATTGGTGACGAGCCCTTTGTAGTGACCTCGAGCATACCTGGATACCGCAAGGAGGTGACGAGCCGAACTGTGGTAGTAAGGGCATGAAAGGCGTGCATTGATTGGTGACGAGCCCTTTGCTACGACCTCAACTATATGATCGTATGAGATGTCTAGGATTGATGACCCTAGTATGGATCACGGTTTGGATGGTGATATGAGGAAGGTATCTTAGCTTCGCAATCCTGCTGTGTGAAACGGACTAATAACAACTTGGTAATCATATCCATGCACCACATTTGCATGTGCTTTATAGATGTGGCGCACTTTGAGGCGATGTCATGCGTAACGTAAGATGAAGACGCTGAGGGTGTACGCGTGAGGGCACGCATCATATTGCATTCATCCTTGCATTAACAAGAGTATTTAGGATTTATTTAATTGTCCTGCTTTATCATTACTGTTTGATTGAACTGATAACATGTTAACCAGTGCCTTATTGTTCCACTGAGTTGATCACTTACTCCCACGTTCTGGGGCGGTGTTAAACACCCACCAGACTCTGTCTTAGGCTCTGACGTTGCAGATGTGGATGCGACTTCTGAGGCAGAGCGGGAGCTGGATGATGACGAGGCTGCCTTCTCCTATATGCAGTTTTCAGACGGGTTCTAGCGAGCCTGGGTCTGATGCGCGGGATTATGGGATTATTTTTGGGAACTGAAATGATGTAATTTGATACTTACAATTTTTTTAAATAACACTTTCATACGATCTAGCTTGTATATGTAATTCAGGGATTTGCACTTGTACACATTTTACTATAAGTCTTTCGCTTGCTTTATCCACTTATCCCTGAATCATATCTGTGTTTTGGCTTAATCTATTCCATGTTTTATGCACTAATACAGTCAACATACATTCATCATTAAATATGTTGCATAAGTGATGTTTTGGAACTCGGGAGCTGAGTTATGCTCGACCCCCGAATTTCAGGGCGTTACAAGTTGGTATCAGAGCATGATATGGATTAAACCGGACCTGGGTTATGACCACACACCATATGTTGTTGCCACTTTAGTGTATTTGGGTGCGGGTCTATCATCGATTTTGTGTTTGTGCTCCGTAGCTTCTATCGGCGAAAGTTTCATGAAAACCTTCGCCGAGATCGAGTCTGTACTCTTACCTGATCACACACAGCGACCTGAAACCTTTCCTAGACCCTCTATTAATGAGTTTAGATGGTCTATCTTCCCTTTTTCACCTTTAAACCTTTCAGAAATCGCTATTTGCACCAGATTTCTGTCAGAATGACCCGATAGGTGTCAAACTACGCAAGGGGCCAATCGGGGCATTATCTGTGGGACCCAGGGGGGACCACGTGTTTTTGACCATGGGGGACCAGGAGGGCCTTGCCAAAATGGCGAGGCATCGCCAGTATGTCTAGAGACCGGCGATGCCATCGTCGGATCGGCGAGGGATCGCCGGTCAGCGGGCCTGGCGGGCCGGGCCGACGTGGGCCGATCGTTCCTAGGCCTAATGTGGCCCACCCCTCCACGGTTCCACCTTTTAATCCCTTTCTTTTACCTACTTCCTTCACAAAACTCACTCCCAAGCTCTCCCTTTCTTCAAAAACCTCTCCAAACCCTCTCAAATCTCTCCCAAATCTTCATCTTCCTCCATTTTTCGTGCAAACCCATCACCCCATCTTCAATTCTTCCTTCCCATTGCTGATTTCTCCTTCTTTCCTTCTCATTTGAGCCCTTACTTTCCCTATTTTGGCTCCTAGTTGTGTGGAAGCTTCACCATCTTCCTATTCCTCTCTTTCTCTCATTTCTCATGGCCCTCTTTGAGATTGTGATGGCCATCTTTTCCATTTCTTCCCTTCTTTCCTTGATGGGGAAGAAGAGAGCACCCGTGGATGAAGCTGGGCCGAGCCGTCCAACCTGTGCAAGGAGGCCGAGAGGAGCCGCCGCTAGCACGTCCGCCACGCGCGAGTTCCAAACGAAGCGGGACCTCGATCCTCGAGCTCTCATTAGTAGGACCTTGTTGGCGGAGTTATCGCATGGAGTCTATGAAGGCCGTAGAGTCCTTTTTGAGGCTCATGTTGACCCGCAACTCTTTGGTGAGTTCTTCTTGTTGGAGCACCTAGAAGGGGCTGGTTGGGGTCCCTTGTTTGAAAGTGAGTATCGCGCGAATGCTAGCACTGTTCGAGCCTTTTATGCCAACATTCTGGAGCCTTCGCTGGAGCCTCTACAGTTCAAGATTCCTTGTGATACCGGTCAAGTGGGTATTGTCAATGTTGTTTTGATATCCCGACTCCTGAAGGTGCCACTTGATGAAGTGCATGCCAGCGAGAAGAATGTGGACAGTGTGCGTGAGAGGGATCGTCGCACCCGATCCTTGTGTGGTCGTCTGGTCGAATGGCAGCCGAATAGGAGTCTTCTGGCTTCCTTCATGACGGACGACTTCCGTTTGCTTCACCACATCTTTACGTTCAATGTATATCCAAGGTGGAGCAACCGTAGCGAGTGTACGCGCCTGATGGTGGATTTTCTATATCAGGTGGGGCAGGAAGCGAAGTTGTGTGCCGACGTACGTCCTGCTCCAGATTATTCTCATCGCTCATTCGAGTAGAAGGACCGAGTCGCTTCCCTTTGGCCGCCTCATTTGCAGGATTGCACATGAGTTTGGCTATAGGCTTGGAGCTGAGAAGCCGGTTCCTGTTCGTTATATCAATTTGAGGACTCTTAAGCTAATGGAGGGTGGTTCTGGTCGGCTTGCCTTAGAGGGTGAGGCTGAGTCTGAGAGCGATGATGAAGAGAGTTATGCTGAAGGTGGTGCAGAGTCTGAGGAAGAAACAGAGCAAGACGAAGAAGGAGATGAGGCAAAGGATTCGAGTGATAGCTCTCCTCCTGTGGCGCCAGAGCAGGGCGCAGAGCAGACTGCCAGAGATGTCCATCTTACACGGCTTGAAGAAGAGCAAGCTGCTTTACGCCAGGATATGGTTGATCTTCGAGGCCTTGTTAAACATAAGTTTAAGAAGATGTCTCGGACTCTGAAGTCTATCCTGTGTTGCTTGCAGGATAAGGGTGCTCCGCCTGCATCTCCTAATTCTGATGAGTAGCATCGTCGTGGCCGTCTTTTGCTTTGTTTGTATTTTCTTTCTGTGTGTAGCCACTGTTGGCTTGTAGTTGGAGTTGTTGTAGCTGTTTGTGGTGGTTGTAGTTGTTGTGGTGGTTTGAAGTGTTAGATATTGTTGTTTTCATGCTTTCCTAGTCGTGATTCATGTACTGCTGCACTACTTGTATTGCGACGATTTTGATTAATGGAATGCATGTTGATTTGTTAGTCGCACCGCTCTATCACTACGATGTTATTATGGGTATGGATTGGCTCACGAGGATGCGAGCTGAGATTGATTGTGAAGCTAGATCAGTGACGATCCATGGACCTGAGGGCGAGACTGTTACTTTCCCAGTTCAGGTCAGTTACCCTCTTCATATTGATTTTTATTCTTCTCTGTTGGAGAGTTCGGCCGAATCGGCGTTGGTTAGTACGCCGGTAGTTCAGGAGTTTGAAGATGTGTTTGAGTCGATTCCTGGATTACCTCCTCAGCGTGAGATTGATTTTGCTATCGATCTTATGCCTGGTGCGGCGCCCATTTCTTTACCCACCTATCGTATGCCTCCGAGTGAAATGGAGGAGTTGAGGAAGCAGATAGATGGTTTGCTGAAATTGGGTTTTATTCGGCCCAGTGTGTCTCCTTGGGGAGCACCTGTTCTGTTTGTGAAGAAGAAGGATGGTTCCTTGCGATTGTGTATTGATTATCGCAGGTTGAATCTGGTAACTGTGAAGAATAAGTACCCTTTGCCCAGGATTGATGATCTGTTTGATCAGTTGAATGGGGCACGGTACTTCTCGAAGGTTGATCTGCAGTCAGGGTATCATCAGTTGCGCGTCAAGGATGGGGACGTGCAGTAGACCACTTTTAGGACCAGCTTCGGTCATTATGAGTTCCTTGTGATGTCGTTCGGTCTGATGAACGCACCGGCCATGTTCATGGATCTGATGAACAGGGTGTTTCGGCCATTCCTGTTTCGATTCGTCATTGTCTTTATCGATGACATTTTGGTTTATTCGGCGAGCCGGGCAGAGCACGAGGAGCACTTAAGAGCGGTTTTGGATACTCTTAGGGAGCATCAGCTTTTTACACAGTTCAAGAAGTGTGCTTTCTGGAAAGAGGAAGTCAAGTTCCTGGGATATGTGGTGTCCAAGGAAGGAATAGCCGTCGACCTTGCCAAAGTAGCTGCAGTGCAGGACTAGAAGCAGCCTGGTTCAGTTACTGAGGTGAGGAGTTTTCTAGGTCTTGCAGGGTATTATCGACGCTTTATTCAGGACTTCTCGAAGATTGCCAGACCGTTGTCGCAGCTGACACGGAAGGATTTGAAGTTTGCTTGGAATGAGCAGGCAGAGTTAGCTTTTCAGGAGCTGAAGGACAAGTTGACGTCCGCCCCGGTGTTAGTATTGCCAGAGCAAGGGGTTAAGTATATTATATATACTGACGCCTCTCGCGTTGGTCTGGGTTGTGTCCTTATGCAGAAGGACAGGGTGATTGCTTATGCTTCGCGTCAGTTGAGGAAACACGAAGAGAATTACCCTACGCATGACCTGGAGTTAGCAGCTGTCATCTTCGCATTAAAGCTTTGGAGACATTACCTCTATGGTGAGGAGTTCGAGCTCTTTTGCTACCACAAGAGCCTTAAGTATATCTTTACGCAGCATGATTTGAATATGAGGCAGCGCAGGTGGATGGAAACATTGAAGGACTTCAAGTTCGATGTTTCTTACCATCCTGGCAAGGCGAACCTTGTGGCAGATGCGTTGAGTCGCAAGAAGGCTTTGGAGTTTGCGGCTCCGCTGATGATAGCAGAGTGGGATATGTTGGAGTTCGTGCGTGATTTTGAGCAGAAGCTTACCACGAATGTGTATGAGGTTATCGCACACATTCGTGTACAGCCCGTTATCGACGAGAGGATCGTTGCAGCTCAGGCAGATGATGAGCTTTTGGTGAAGATGAGGCAGCGGGTTGGTACAGATGAGAACTCCGACTGGAGTGTTAGTTCTGATTGGGGCCTACGTTTTCATGGCCAGTTATGTGTTCCTGACATCCTTGACTTGAGACGTGAGGTTCTCGAGTTAGCCTATAGTTCTAAGCTTGCGATGCATCCAGGTAGCACGAAGATGTATCAGGATATGAAGAGATCTTATTGGTGGGACAATATGAAGGTCCAGATTGCTGAATTTGTTTCTCGTTGTCTCACGTGCCAGCAGGTCAAGGCAGAGCATCGCCGACCTCCTGGGTTGTTGCAGCCCATGCCCATAGCTGAATGGAAGTGGGATTTCATCTCTATGGATTTTATTTCTGGGTTGCCGAGGACAAGGAAGGGATTTGACTCTATTTGGGTGATCGTCGATCGATTAACGAAGTCGGCACATTTCTTACCGATCAGAGTCACTTACTCTGCAGACGAGTTGGCTAGGTTGTATATCAAGGAGATAGTGTGTCTGCATGGAGTTCCCCTGGAGATTGTGTCTGATAGAGACACGCGTTTTACATCTATCTTCTGGACTCGTATCCAGGAAGCAATGGGTGTGAAACTGAAGTTCAGCACCGCGTTTCATCCGTAAACAGATGGGCAGACGGAGCGCGTGAATCAAGTCCTGGAAGATATGTTGCGAGCTTGTGTTTTGGATTTCAAAGACAGTTGGGATGATTGTCTTCCGTATGCAGAGTTCGCGTATAATAATAGTTTCCAGGCGAGTATCGGCATGGCTCCCTATGAGGCGTTGATTGGTCGCCCGTGCAGAGCACCACATTGTTGGGCAGAAATTGGTGAGCGTAGTTTGCTTGGCCCGGAGTTGGTGCAGGTGACTTCAGAGAAGGTTGACATCATTCGACGTCGACTTCTGACAGCGCAGAGCAGGCAGAAGAGTTATGCTGATACGAGGCGTCGACTGCTTGAGTTTGTAGTGGGAGACCATGTTTTTCTGAAGGTCTCTCCTATGAAGGGAGTTCTGCGGTTCGGTAAGAAGGGGAAGCTGACGCCGAGATTTATTGGTCCATTTCAAGTTCTGGATCGAGTGGGAGCGGTAGCATACCGCCTTGCTTTGCCCACACCTCTTGCGGGCGTGCATAACGTATTTTATGTTTCTATGCTGAAGAAGTACGTTCCTGATCCTTCGCATATATTAGTTGGGAGCAAGTGCAGTTGAGTAAGGATGCCACTTATGTACTGCGACCGACGCGTATTCTCGACAGGAAGGAGCAGGTATTGCGTAGCAAGGTTATCCCTCTTGTGAAGGTGCTATGGACGCATCATGGTGTGGAAGAGGCTACTTGGGAATCTGAAACTGAGGTCAGAAAGACCTACCCTCTGATCCTTGAGGATTATATGAAGGTATGAATTTCGAGGACGAAATTTTCTTTAAGGGGGGTAGATTGTAACGACCTTGGAATTTCTGTGCTAATCTTTCCTTAAGTAGTTGTTTTTGGGGTAATTAGCGCTTTACTCGATTGCTTGTGAAATTCGCATCAATCACTTTAAATTGTATCTTCATAGCTCTAAACGTGTAGATTAGTGAGCGCTACATTACTCTGAAACCTGTGATCCATCGCTAAATCCAGTTGTTCTAGGGAATTTTTGGAAGATCTGGATCGGACTTGGACCTCATGTCGAAAGTCCGATAGCGATGATCTTAGGCTGTTGCGGTCACCGAGTTGGGCTTGACTATCACCTCGAAAATCAAGTCCATGTGACTTTCTGGGTCGATTTGCTTGAGCTCGGAGTGAAGAGTGTGAGAACGGTTGGAATTTAATAAGTTTTTATGAAATCTGAGTCATGTCGCTTGCGTGACGATTTTAAGCTATCTGACCGTTGGATTCTGACCCAATTTTACCCTCTGATCAGGATAGTTGGCCCAGGCATATCCTAGTGCTTGTGGACCTGATCGAGATTCCGTGACTGTTGAATTGAGTGTGGTCCGCCACAGCTGATCTGAAGAGTCGGTCGGTATGAAAACTCAGCCTGACCTAGATCCATGGTCAGTGAGCTTAAGTCCGACCTTTCGTGGTTATAAGCCCACCAGAAGTGCTTCGTTGGATCGAGAAAGGCATGCTTTGGTTATAACTTAAGTATACCTTGTCCCTAAGGTTATTTTCATCAAGTATAGGCATATTTATAGTCCTTAAACCCTAGCCCTCTTTTCCATACGATTTTCTCTAACCCTAGCTTGGAAAGAGAGTGGAAAAGAGAGAGAAAGTAAGAGAGATAAGTTGGTGAATCATCTTGGATTCTTCCTTGTTCTTCTTCATCTTTGAACCTTCACTTTGAATCGTTATTCTGACGGTTCTGAGTTCTTTTGGGGTAAGTTAACCTAACCCTAACCTGTGTTAGAGCTTAGATTAGTTTTGGTGTTGTTGTATTTCATGTCTATCCTTGTTTTAGGGTATTCAATCACCGTTGACGAAGACAACTCGTCTAAATCAGTTCGGTGGTCCTTTCTTCGCTTAAGGTGCGGACTTTAAGTGTATAGGTTATGGTTTTCAAGGCTTTCAACGCCAGTTAGTGATTTATTCTTGTTATGGATGAGATTTCACATGTCAAATGTTGTGTTTACATTGCTTTCCTGATAGGCATGTGCTATATTGAGATTTGTGTATTCTATGTGTATTTATAAAGTACCGTATACGTATAAAATATGCACTTATGTTTGCCATGATTATTTGTCATGTATGTATGCTAGATGCATGTATTACAACTCCTTGGTAAAAGGAATTGTCAAAGTGCATGTATTCAACATACGTCATGTATGTTGTTCCATGTATGCTAAGTGTTTGTAGAAATGCATGAATGATCTAAGTGTAACTTATTACACTAATTGCGGGCGTTGAGAAGTGATTCTCAATACTCCTATTGATGCGCATGATTTCCTTTATACAAGTTACATTCCAAGTTATTTAAATTCAAGCATTACCTATGCTTACATTTATGTTAAGTTGATATTCTTCAGATGCGTATGTACCATGATTTGAGTTGTTGTTCCATTACTGTTCTACATTCCATATGATTATCTGTAGTAGTGTAAGGTGTTTGGGACTATGCCTTAGTCCAGGAAATTGGTAATTGACCCTACGTTCGTGGTTGAGATTGCTTTCGCCACGTAGGACGTATTAGACGAACCCGAGTCGTATTAGAGTTGTCGGCAGTGGTTTGGCCACGCAGAGTGTTTGCGCACTCTATGTCGTTCAATTCAACGTGCGCTTGTGCTAGTCGAGTTCGTCAAGTAACCCGATTGTCCGATGTATGTTCACCATGTATGGACGCTACTGCTTGAATCTAGGGTACCAAACTTACCAGTGAAATCCTATTAACTATGGTACTTGATCCGCTAAGACTCATGAGCCGGACATGGTGGTATGGGACACCGTGGTCGAGCTGTCGGCTTACGCTGGGGTGACGAGTCTCCCCGCAGTGACCAGTGAGCAACTAAACTCGTGAGCCGATTATGGTAGTATGGGATACTATATTCGTGCTGTCGGCCTACATTGATTGGTGACGAGCCCTTTGTAGTGACCTCGAGCATACCTGGATACCGCAAGGAGGTGACGAGCCGAACTGTGGTAGTAAGGGCATGAAAGGCGTGCATTGATTGGTAACGAGCCCTTTGCTACGACCTCAACTATATGATCATATGAGATGTCTAGGATTGACGACCCTAGTATGGATCACGGTTTGGATGGTGATATGAGGAAGGTATCTTAGCTTCCCAATCCTGCTGTGTGAAACGGAATAACAACTTGGTAATCATATCTATGCACCGCATTTGCATGTGCTTTGTAGATGTGGCGCACTTTGAGGCGATGTCATGCGTAACATAAGATGAAGACGCTGAGGGTGTACGCGTGAGGGCACGCATCATATTGCATTCATCCTTGCATTAACAAGAGTATTTAGGATTTATTTAATTGTCCTGCTTTATCATTACTGTTTGATTGAACTGATAACATGTTAACCAGTGCCTTATTGTTCCACTGAGTTGATCACTCACTCCCACGTTCTGGGGCGGTGTTAAACACCCACCAGACTCTGTCTTAGGCTCTGACGTTGCAGATGTGGATGCGACTTCTGAGGCAGAGCGGGAGCTGGATGATGACGAGGCTGCCTTCTCCTATATGCAGTTTTCAGACGGGTTCTAGCGAGCCTGGGTCTGATGCGCGGGATTATGGGATTATTTTTGGGAACTGAAATGATGTAATTTGATACTTACAATTTTGTTAAATAACACTTTCATACGATCTGACTTGTATATGTAATTTAAGGATTTACACTTGTACACATTTTACTATAAGTCTTCCGCTTGCTTTATCCACTTATCCCTGAATCATATCTGCGTTTTGGCTTAATCTATTCCATGTTTTATGCACTAATACAGTCAACATACATTCATCATTAAATATGTTGCATAAGTGATGTTTTGGAACTCGGGAACTCGGGAGCTGAGTTATGCTCGACCCCTGAATTTCAGGGCGTTACAGAGAATAAGGTCAAAAGTGTTCTATCTTCCATGAAAAGTCAATCATGTTAATGTCGTAAAAATTGTCATCATCCTCTAACTATTTGTCTATGTTGAAAAATATATTCAACTCCAATGTTATATTCCCAAAAGACATACTCATGACTCCATTCCTGCAATTAATGATTGCGTTTGAAGTGGCGAGGAATGGGCGACCAAGAATCACGGGAATTTGAGTGGTCATGTTACTGATGGGTTGCGTATCCAGGATGATAAAATCTACGGGTAATAGAATTTGTCAACTTGGACCAACACATCCTCAATTACTGCTCTCGGTATACAACTGAGTGATTAACAAGTTGTAATGTGGTTAGGGTGGGTTTTAATTCACCCAAACCTAACTATTTGGAGGTCGAGTAAGGAATCAGATTTATGCTCGCTCCTAGGTCAAGAAGTGCATGCTCAATTTGCTAGTTCTCAATTACACAAGGTATGGTTGGGCTACCGGGATCTTTGTATTTCTGTGGCACATCTTGCTTTAGGATGACACTTACTTTTCAATTAAAAAGATTTTCTTTTGAATATTTTGCCATCTTTTGGTTGTACACAAGTCTTTTAGAAATTTGGTATATGAAGGTATTTGTTTAACCGCATCCAGTAAAAGAATATTGACCTTCACTTATTTCAACACCTCTAGAATGTCTTGAGAGTTAGAGAGAGATTTTGGTGCAACTAACCGTTGGGGGAATGGGGCAATCGGCTTGCCTTGAAGTTTCGATTCCAATTCTTATGGAGTAGTGCTAGATCTATCATCATTGTCCTCTTCCGAGTCCTTATGCTTTTCGACCATAACCGGAACGGTTTTGTCAATGGTCTTCCCACTCCTAAGAGTGGTGATAGATTTAGCTTGCTCCTTCTGATTTGAAGAGCTTGGATCACTTATCTCATATTGCAGTTTAGGATTGGGGAGAGGTTGAGCAGGAAGCATCCCCTTTTATATAATTATAACACGTGAATCTATCTTTTGCATAAATTTTGTTAGTTCTCGTATTGCTTAAGTAAGCTCTTGAGTTTGGGTGGAATTTTGAACCGAGGTTTCCCTTAATTTGGAATTTGATTGAAAAAACCTTGAGGGGTAGCAGTTTGTCCATTCCTCCAATTGAAATTTGAATGATTTCTCCAACTAAGATTATATGTATTAGAGGTAGGTCTATTGAAAGGTCTTTGGTAATTGTTCACAGCATTAGAATCCTCATTCAGCACATCTCGAAAGGTAGGTATTGTTGGACAATTTTCAGTTGTGTGAACATTGCAAGCACGAATACTGCAAACAGTTTCCTTAACCTTATCCTTCTTTAGTTCCATGGCTTCGAATTTCCTTATGAGATTAGCCACTTTAGCATTGATATCATCATCTTCTTTCAGAAGGTATAATCCACCCCTTTCCTTTGATTGAGTGGGCCTAGAAGTGGTACTTGATTTTGGGTATGTGTCCCATGATTGTGCGTTTTTAGTAAGTCTATCCAACTAGTCCTACACATCATCGACATTTTTATTCATAAATTCCCCATTGGACATTGTCTCGACCAATTGGCGCATGGAAGATGTCAGTACAACATAGAAAAAGTGTGTAATACACCACATTTCAAAACTGTGTTGTGGGCATGAACTGACAAGATCTATGAACCGCTGCCAACATTGGAAGAATGTTTCATTCTCCTTTTGGGCGAAGTTCATGATTGACTTTCTAAAGGTGTTTGTTTTATGATGTGGAAAAAAATTTCTTTATGAACTCCCATATCATGTCATCCATGTGCCAATAGATCGGGGAAGTAGTGAGTACAACCACGTCTTAGCTCTCTCTTTCAAAGAAAAGGAAAAGAGTTTTAGTCTGACCGTGTCCTCAAACACATTAGGAAAATATAAAGTGGCTATAATCTCGTCAAACTCTTTCAAGTGTAGATATGGACTTTCAGATTCAAGTCCATGAAATTTTGAAAGGAGTTGGATTACTCCTGGGTTAATATCCATGTGTCTCATATTTTCTGGAAAACCCATGCATGAGGGCGTGCTGACCCCCGCCGGTTGTAAATAATCTTGTAAGGTACGAGGTGGGGGTTCTTAGACTTCCTCAACCCTAGGTTGAGGTTCTCCTCTCGGTTGATTAATCGATTGATTGGTAGCCATAACCTCAATTAACTTTAAGGATCTCAAGTAGTATCTAATCTTACGATGGATAGATAACCCCTTAACCAATCCTCCTCCACTCAAGAGACGTAGAGTGTTGTCACGGACCCACTTGGGCATGAAACACTCTCAGCCCTCAATTTCAGATTCTAACCTAAACCTATAAGAAAGAAAGGAAATAGAAATCTAGAAATAGAGAGAGAGGGAATTAGAAAGAAGTTACCAAATTAGAAATTTCTAAATTAAGATCCTGCAAAACAAAACAAAACAAGTTAGTTTCTAAAAAAATAGAAATTCTAAAATTAGAAAGTTTCTAAAAACAAATTAGGAAAATAAACTAGTTTTTAAAACCAGAAAATTAGAAAGTTTCTAAAGAGAGAAGATAGAAAGTTTCTAAAAATAGAAAAGGAAAGTTCCTAAACCTAGAATTAGAAAGTAGATCTAAGAAAGTTTCTAAAAAAAGTTAGTCTCTAAAAACAAATTAGGAAAGTTTCTAAACCTAGAAATAGAAAGCTAAGTTAATTTCTAAAATAATTCAGAAAACTCTAATCCTAAAAATAGAAACTAGAAAAACCCTAATCTTAACCTAATTCCAAAACTAGCTATTCCTAGAAAAATGCAACAGTTAGTCCCCGACAACGGTGCCAAAAACTTGTTCACAACGCCAAGTGTAGGGCCGCGATGTAGTAATAATCTCGGTGAGACTGAGGTCAAATCCACAGGGATTAAAACTTGTACGTATTCTGAAAGTAACTAGACTAGAACTAGAAGAAGATGCGAATCTAATTCTTAAGTAATTGAGAAAGAAATTGTGATTTAAGTAATTTAAAATCAAGAATTCAAAGGAGGGAACTAGGGTTTCCAAGGATCCACTTGTTGAGATCAAGGAGATCTATGATTAATTCAAGGACATAACTGGAATCAAAGTCCCATCTTATCCAACCGGAAGATATCTCAGTAAAACCAAATCTGAACTTTCTTTGACCTGATTCTTAATGGATGAGATGTGTGCGAACTGGAAGTGTTTCCATCACAAAACCATGCCCATGAGACAAGGCAAACAACAAGATTTACTAATCCCACAACCAATCATAAGAGAATCATGAAGATTAGAAGGATTCCATCACCCAACCATGCCCATGGGACGATGGTGAACAACGGGATTTCCTAAGTTCACAATCTCAATACATGAAAGGAACATACTCAAAGCTATCTTGGATCTATTATAATTTAAGTCACAATAAACCATTAAAAGCTGAAAGTATTTCTTATAATCAAACTAAAATCAAAGATAGTTCAACTGAAACATGAATCACAACAATAGAAAACATCCCATCACGCTACAAGCTTCACCTCTTAGCCATAGCTAAGAGGTTTAGCCACCCATAGACATAATTGAACTAGAATCTCTTAAGAAAAGCATAAAAATAACTAAGGAAAGGGAAGAAAAACTCTTGGTGACGGCTTCTCCATGCTTTTGCTCCACTCCACAAACCCTAAAAGATTCCTAAGAACATCCTAGGGACTCCTATTTATAGTTTTACAACACCTCCTTTCGCACCGTCTTGGAAAAATCTAGAAACTGCCTCAAATTTACGCAGTTCCCCAAAATAGACCTCACTCTACGCAATTTTACAGAATGACCAAGAGTTTTAGAATATGTTTCTTCAGGACACTTTTAGGAATATGTTTGTTTTCAGGATAATTTGAGGATTCTTTTTTTTTTTCACTTCAAATATTTGATTCTCTTAATTCCTCACTTGATTTTCTTGGATCTTTAGCATGTGAGTTCTTCAATCTTGGCCTTTTAAGATCCATCCCTTTCCTTGGTGATTCTTGAGCATCAAATCCATACTTTTAGCACCCTTTTCAGTCCAAGCTCTTAAATACACCTTACAACACAAACATGAATAAAATAGAATATTAAGCATTATCATGTTCATAAAACCAAGATATAAATGGGGGATAATATGCAATATTTGACCCTCAACAATTACAGTCGTCAGTCATGAACTTTTCCTTCATCTCCTTGTCCAATAGTAACCCACATAACTCTCTCTTCAGAGGTCAAATTTAGACTATTTTGAGCTCATTAGAATGGTAACTTGACAAGCTTCCAAATGGGACCAGAATTGGCTAATTCGGTGACCGTTTGATATCCCAAAAGCACGTTGGAACTCTTCGATCATCATTTTTCAATATGGATTGTAAATCTTTCCAAATCACTCGATCCAATGGAGATGCTCATAACTCCATCATTTGATGTCCGATTGGGTCGATCTTTGGTCATTTAAAAGGTACTTTAGTGCTCTTTCATTCTTGACTGGAATCGGCATATTCCGAGACCATTTGGATATCCATAAGTGGGATCGTAGTCGCCAGTCCTGAATTTATCCTTCATCTCCTTATCCAATAGTAACCCATATAACTCTCTCTTCAAAGGTCGAATTCAGACTATTTTGAGCTCATTAGAATGGTAACTTAACAAGCTTCCAAGTGGGACCTTAATTGGCTAATTCGGAGACCGTTCAATATCCCAAAAGCACATTGGAACTCTTCGATCGTCATTTTTTCAATATGGATTGTTAATCTTTCCAAATCGTGCGATCCAACGGAGATGCTCATAACTCCATCATTTAATGTCCGATTGGGTCATTTTTTGGTCATCTGAAAGATACTTTAGTGCACTTTCATTCTTAAATGGAATCGTCATATTCCAAGACCATTTGGGCCTCCATAAGTGGGATCGCACTTGTCGGTCTTGAATTTTTCCTTCATCTCCATGTCTAATAGTAACCCTCATAACTCTCTCTTCAGAGGTCGAATTTAGACTATTTCGAGCTCATTGGAATAGTAACTTGACAAGCTTCGAAGTGGGACCAGAATTGGCTAATTCGGAGACTGTTCAAAATCCCAAAAGCACTTTGGAACTCTTCGATTATCTTTTTTCAATATGGATTGTAAATCTTTCAAAATCGCGCGATCTAACGAAGATGCTCATAACTCCATCATTTGATGTCCGATTGGGTCGATTTTTGGTCATCTGAAATGTACTTTAGCGCTCTTTCATTCCTGACTGGAATCATTTTATTCCGAGACCATTTAGGCATTCATAAGTGGTATCGTAGTCGTCGGTCCTGAATTTTTCCTTCATCTCCTTGTTAAATAGTAACCCTCATAACTCTCTCTCTTTAGAGGTTGAATTTAGACTACTTTGAGCTCATTAGAATGGTAACTTCACAAGCTTCTAAATGAGACCAAAATTGTCTAATTTAGAGACCGTTCGATATCCCAAAAGCATGTTGGAACTATTCGATTGTCTTTTCTCAATATGGATTTTAATCTTTCGAAATCGTGTGATCCAATGGAGACGCTCATAACTCGATCGTTTGATGTCGGATTGGGTCAATTGTTGGTCATCCGAAAGGTACTTTAGTGTTCTTTCATTCCTAAATGGAATCGTCGTATTCCGAGACCATTTGGGCATCCATAAGTGGGAACAGAATCGCTGGTCCTAAAATTCTCCTTCATCTCCTTATCCATTAGTAACCCTCACAACCCTCACTTCAGAGGGCAAATTTAGACTATTTTGAGCTCATTGGAATGGTAACTTGACAAGCTTCCAAAATGGGACCAGAATTGGCTAATTCGGAGACCATTCGATATCCCAAAAACACGTAGGAACTCTTCGATCGTCTTTTTTCAATATGGATTGTAAATCTTTTCAAATCGCACGATCCAATGAAAGATGCTCATAACTTGATCATTTGTTGTCTGATTAGGTCAATTTTTGGTCATCCGAATGGTACTTTAATGCTCTTTCATTCTTGATTGGAATAATCATATTCCGAGACCATTTGGGCATCCATAAGTGGGATCGCACACTCGTCAATCCTGAACTTTTCCTTCATCTCCTTGTCCAATAGTAACCCTCATAACTCTCTCTTTAGAGGTTGAATTTAGATTGCTTTGAGCTCATTAGAATGGTAACTTGACAAGCTTCCAAATGCGACCAGAATTGGCTAATTCGGTGACCGTTCGATATCCCAAAAGCACGTTGGAACTCTTCGATCGTCATTTTTCAATATAGATTGTTAATCTTTCTAAATCGTTCAGTCCAACGAAGATGCTCATAACTCCATCGTTTGATGTCCGATTGGGCCAATTTTTGGTTATCTGAAAGGTAACTTTAGTGCTCTTTCATTCCTGAATGGAATCGTCCTATTCTGAGACCATTTGGGCATCCATATATGGGATCGCTATTTTCGGTCTTGAACTTTTCCTTCATCTCCTTGTCCTATAGTAACCCACATAACTCTCTCTTCTGAGGTCGAATTTAGAATATTTTGAGCTCATTAGAATGGTAACTTGATAAGCTTCCAAAGGACCAGAATTGGCTAATTCGGTGATCATTTGATATCCCAAAAGCACGTTGGAACTCTTGGATCGTCCTTTTTCAATATGGATTGTAAATCTTTCCAAATCACGCGATCTAATGGAGACGCTCATAACTCGATCGTTTGTTGTCTGATTGGGTCGATTATTGGTCATCTGAATGGTACTTTAGTGCTCTTTCATTCCTAAATGGAAATGTCGTATTCGAGACCATTTGGACATCCATAAGTGGGATCGCAGTCATCGGTCATGAATTTTTCCTTCATCTCCTTATCCAATAGTAACCCTCATAACTCTCTCTTTAGAGGTCGAATTTAGACTATTTTGAGCTCATTGGAATGGTAACTTGACAAATCAGTATGCATCAGTCCTCAGGCTAGAATGGCATACCTGAGATTTAGGGTACAAGATCTAAAGATTGAAGCCCACCTGAGATTTAGGCTACATGATCAAAACAGTGAAGCCCACCTGAGATTTAGGGTACAAGATCTAAATTGTGAAGCCCACCTGAGATTTAGTGTACAAGATCTAAATTGTGAAGCCCGCATGATGGACTTACTGTTGCTCGTGGAGGCTCAAATCTGGTGGACTTACTATTGGTCCTGGTAAGTTGGAGCCTAATTCTTGTCTCGATGGCTTTCGTTTTCAATGTAAAGGGGAACCTGGCAATGCAGCGGAATAAAAAATCTTCTTTGAAGATGGTAGCTCTGACATGAAGAAGCACTTGCTGACTAATCTACCCGAAGGTTGCAAACTAATGAAATTGATCAAAGTTGCAAGGTATTCATGGATTAAAAATTGGGAAATACTTCAAGATTGTGCTATTCACTTCCTTTATGTACTATCGTTAGATCGGTATGCTTTTTATTTATCTATTTTCAATTTGAGTCTTTTACTCTGCCTGTGAAGGCCTCTAGTTTATGTAGAATAAAAGCTTTGTATCCACATGGATGACGAACCATCATCAATGCTCTCTCTCTCTCTCTCTCTCTCTCTCTCTCTCTCTCTCTCTCTCTCTCTCCAAGAAAATATAAAGGAAAGTGCCATAATTAATGCTACTTTCATTGTTTTGAGTGGAGCTTCTCAAATGTTTATTTTTTCCCTGCTTTGATTCATTCTTATTAAAGTGCTCTTGCATTTGTCTATGTTCTTGCTCTTCTTCTTTTTGTTTAGTGATTTTCATTTAGTGAATCTCTTCCTTGATCTGTTGATGCGGTTTTGGAGATTATGTTTTCGATCAGGTTGTTGCCCCTGTTTGAGAAACTTGTGCTCAAGCACTAGGTGCCACACTAAGTACATGCATCCTTCACTAGTTCATGAAACACTGAATATCTTACTAAAGATGCAAGTAATGATTATGAAGGAACTGGTACTGTTCTGTCTTCGTGGTGTAATTACTGCTATTGATGGAATGAGCTTGACTATTGCTAGTTTATTTCTTTTATAATCCTCTTGCTATTTCTTCCATTGTAGACAAGAATGGGAAATTCGTCATGGAACCCTTTTGGGGATCAAATATTTGGTTGTTGTTCAAAGGGTATGGTGCTTCATATATTCTACCTACCTTCTTCTTTTGTTTTACTTTGGAGTAGTGTTTCCCATGCATCTTTGGGCATTGTTACCTTTCTATTGTCCTTCAGTTTCACTTAGTTTGGTGAGTTGGGTAGCTGGGTCTTTAGACTAGCGATGCAGTACAATCATTGTGTTAATCATCTGTTTCTTTTGTGTTCTACGCACATTGTGTGTTGTTTCCTTATTTTGTTGCTGCAGTCATGGAAAAAGGGATCTCCACTTTTAGTGGAGCTAAATTAGAGTCTGTTGCTTCCTCAAAGCGAGGCTACACTTGCTGGGACTCAGTACAATGTACCCCTCATCAAATCCCTTGTGCTTTACTTAGGCATGCAGGTAACCCTTTCTTTGCACCATCTCTAGCTCTGGGTCCACTAAGTTCTTCAAGCACGTGAAAGAGGACAAATTTTAAAACTCTTTTATGTTCAGCATGGCTAGTAGGTGAAAAAATACCCCAATATTCTGGAATTGAACAAAAGTTCTGAAATAATGAAACAGCTTATTATTTCTTCCCAAAAGGACACTATTAAACCTTTTAAATTAGTCAGCTGTATCAGATGCACCCTAAGATTGAACTCAAAGAGTATTGTTTTGCGAGACAGGAAGCATGCATTAAAAGGTGATGCAAATGGCCTTCAATATCTGCCAATTATCACCAATTATAATGTTGTTGCTAGCTCTGGGTTATAGTTTGTTCATTAGTGCAGGATAGAAGTTATAAGGGAAGTTCCTAAAAAGAAGTGCCATGATCCTTTTGGTAAAATCAGCTTTTCTTTGTTACATGAAGTCCCACATAAAAGATTTTTTTTTTTTTTTTACGTTTGTACTTGACTCTTCATCAGCCAGTAAGGTTTAAATATTAAAGGATATGTTTCCTCTTCATATAGTGCAAACACTAAAGGATGCGTTTTCTGCATTTGACAAAAGAACTAGTTGATTTTTTTACTGGATTTTTAACACCATTGGAAATGGAACCTCTTGTGGATGCTTAATTCTCAGGGAATTGCAGGCTATCTACACCACTCCCGTGGATGAATTTTCAGTCAGTCCTACCACGGACATTTTCCAGGTCATGATAACGAATTTGGATCCAAAAGGGCGCTACCTTTTCCTAACTTCAGTTGCCAACCAATTACGTTACCCAAGAAGCCATACCTTCTACTTCTCCTTAGTCCTCTATTTGTTGTCAGAAGCAAGCCAGGTGAGGACTTGCTGTGTTTATAATTCAACTTATGCTCAGTTAAATTCAGTAGGAAGGATGTAGAATACTTAGTTCGCTATTGTTATGCAAACTGCAGGAGCTATCATCATGTTTCATAATTAACAAAATTGTCCGAAGTAAATGTCAATTTTAGTATTATTATCAGTTTGCTATTTCGATTGGGAAATGATATCCACATTTTTAAAAATGCATGCACCTTTTCTTCGACCTTTTCTCAAGAAATACATGGACAAGAAGCTTCAAATTAAGCTAAACGCGAACAGGGTTGTGGTTGGCACCCTTCGTGGATTTGACCAGTTTATAAATCTGGTGATCCCAAGTGTAAACATACCCTTAGAGAAATGGGTATATCTAGTTTTAGATATGTGTGTTGATTAATCAAGTAATTATTATTATTAATTTTTCTTATGAGAAACGTCGACGACTTTTTGCCATCGACAATACCAATGGTTTTTTCCTTCCTCCACAGCCGACGGTTTTAGCCGTCGAAAATGCCGATGGCTAAAATCGTTGCCCTTAGTTGCCATAGACGTCAACGACTAAAATCCATCGGCGAGCAACGTCCATGCCCCTTTTCCCGACAGACCGTCTGATGGCTAAAAGCCATCGAGGAAAGTCAATGAAAAACTGTCGGCGTTGCCCTATTTTTTAGTAGTGCTTGCACGTAACGGTCGTGGATAAGCTTATAGAAAGCTTAGAGGGTGGTGTAAGTGTATGCGCAAGGTAAGTCCCAAGTATACAATATCAGAGTAATGTGGAGACATGCCGGTAAGTCCATGAATGTTATTAGTCATATCAAGGCTATGCGATGCGAGGCATTAATACTATCGGCCATACCAAGGCTATATAATGTAGGGCCTATATGGCCAATGACATATGCGAGATGCAACTCAAGCATACCAATCCTCATCTGAATCTACATATTAATATCGTTCATCACTGGAGCATCAAATATCAGTATAGTTCTCTCTGGATAATCACCGGGATCTAGTACACTTTACGCCAACTTGCCGCCCCATCTAAGCGTACAACTGGGTAAGTGGAAGAGACCTCATTCTTCACATGCCAATATCGGGCCCGGCTCAACGATAGTGAACCCATTCATCAAGTTGGTCAAACTCAACCTAACATTGCCCCCTCACTCGGGCGGGTAAGGTCATGCTTCCTTCCAACCGACCACGACACAGTGGGAGACACGACTTACTGGTATATAGCCCTCGTGCGCTCATGCATCCGCTTGGTCTCGACGTTAGAGCATCCTCCTAGTACCATAAGGGTTCGGGGACGTTCACCCAACGACATCATTGTGGGCAGCGGACGGAGCCAGTGACTAAAAGCCTTAAAAGGCCAAAAGTCTTCAACGGCTAGTCACGCGTGAGACCAATGTTGTCTGTATAGCTCTTCGATAGTGTCATGGATGAGGATGAATATCCTCCCTTGAATGGGTCCGAATTTACAGACGAAGAAAAATGGGAAATAGAATAAGACCCCCCTAGGTCCCTAGCTTGAATTTAGTAGTAGCTCATGGGGATAGGGTCTTAATAAAAACACCCCTCCATTGATGGACTGACGGCCTTGGATTTGGTATTGAAGGTAGCCTTGCATACCCTGTGAACTCTAGAGAGTTATTGTGGTCAATCCTGTGCGTAAATCCCATTAAGTTCACGACCTCAGTAGCTTCACTGGGCTCCTCTGATGGATCGTGGTTTGTGAACTCATTGGTAGTGATAAGCCCCCTGAACTCCAGAGAGTTACAAAGGCCATTCACATAAGACCTGACTCTAACTACTTATGAGTCTAAGAAACTGTGATTGCTCCACTACTCAAGAGCTTAAACTGTGTGCAAAACTGACTCTACTGACTTTAAAACAGAAATAGTTTCACCCATTAAAATGAACATCACATAGGAATGTTTTGTGATTCATAATTATGATTAATTGTAGATATGGCGAAACATGATCATATAAATATTGCATCAATATGTATCCAAAATCGATGATTGTATTGCCAAGAATATGTTTGCTTTGAATAAAACGTTACAATTCATCAATACGCTACCACATAAAAAGAAGCAAAGAAATTTACATGAAAAATACAATTTCTATAGATCCTCAGACATGCCTAATGCTGTTATATAGTGCTGCAAATCTTCTTTTAACTAAATTTGTGCTATAGTAGTCATTCATTCAGCCTCAAGAATGACCTTGGCATGATCAGGAACACCGGCCAATTCCAATTTGAAAGAAGCAACAGCTTCCCTGTTCCTCGCTTGTTCCGTTATAACACCTTGACTTTTTAGGACCCGAGTACACGACCCGTTTTCCAAAAACCCGAGTGTTAACCTTAAAGGATGGTCAAATTCGAGTTTATTTTTTTAACTATCAGAGTAAGCAGATGGGCGTAAAATGGACAAATCATACATAATGAAAAATTTAATTTATGTTTAGGATGTACAAGAAGTTGCCCATAATGATTTATACAAACTA
Source organism: Magnolia sinica (assembly GCF_029962835.1). NCBI lineage: Eukaryota > Viridiplantae > Streptophyta > Magnoliopsida > Magnoliales > Magnoliaceae > Magnolia > Magnolia sinica. Next base: position 61,776,957 of record NC_080590.1, on the reverse strand, counting down.
ACGTCCCAAACTTATAATTACAAAGTAAAATGATATTACATGTAAACAAAGCAAATTGTAACAAATCTAGAACTATAAAACCATGTAGTAACTCTTGACAATACAATCATGCATCTTCGCAGTGGTACTTTGTTCCTCATCAATCTGAACCAGAAAATCAATTAAGCGACCTGTACGGTTATATATTCAATAGATGAGTGGCCAACTTAGTGTGAATTCCCCTCAAGATTACACACAGTCGCATTAGGTAAGAAATAGTATAAAACATTTAGGCAGTCAAAACAGAGTAAATGCAGTCTTATTATATGCATAGATGCATGAATGCAATCATTGTCCCGAGTAAAACATCCAGACGGATATTGGGCTCGTCACCCATGCAATCATCGACTCGGGTAAAACATCCAAACGGTCTATGCCCTGGGTAAAACATCCAAACAGATAAATACATATGATAACAATAGATGATGGTTTGTGTCCCAGGTAAAACATCCAGTCAGCCAAATTCGTATGTCATGTACGACAACAATAGATGTTAGTTTGTGCTATGCGTGCATGATTAGTCAACTCGTTATTGGCCAATTGCAACCAACCAATTTAAATAAGCTCATGGTCACTACGGGGAGCACATGGCCCAACATAAGCTGACGGGTCGAGCATAGTGTCCCGTGACCACCGTCCCCGGCCCATGAGACTACCATCTTAGGATGTTTAATGGAAACCCGTCGACTAGTAGCCAATCATATTACAGTATATGGGGCTTACCATCGCATAGTTGCACAGTATAAAATATCAAACCCATATAGGAAAAATATCAAAACGAGCCACATAGGGCGAGTATCAAAATAAACCACATAGGGCAAATGTCAAAACCATGCGATAAAAGACCATCATCGAAAACCATTGGGCACAGCAACCCTGGACGGTAGGCCCACATCATTGATCAATTTAAATCACCATTCAATAGCCACTAGGTTGAAGGTTCATTTCAATCACAACCAGTTGGGTTACATCCCAAGTATGGGTGTACATTTATAAGTGAGGGTTTCCCACTGATGTACCAATTTAAGTTCCATAAACAATCCACAAGTAATTCACGAATAAATATACAGGATGAATATTAAGCAAGCAATATAGCAATTCAACTTCCACCAACTAACACACGTGATTATAAAAGAGAGATATCAATTATAAATTAAAGCACAAACTATAACTTAAGATAATGGAAAGATGGGAAGCTCAAGGGGAAGAATCATCACCTTATAATTTGAACCGTCCACATTGTTGCTAGGACGCCCTTAGAGTCGAATCCTACCATAAATCGTAAGATTGTATGGTTAGATCAAAGTTCTACAAACTATCCATGGTCAAGATGATAACCTAAGGTTTGGATCACTTAGGTTTAGGGTTTCACCCTAAAGTTTAGTCTTATGCTTAGATCCTAAGTTTTGATTATGGAATTTGGACTCTAGTTTGTGTGGCCATTAATGATATTATTAATGGAAATAATAAATGAGTAAAATTAATAAATAAATTAGTTATAAATTTTAGGAATATTACAACGGCTAATATTATATTAAAATACCTAACAACCCACAATGAATAATAATACCAATAGTGACTCATAATGGTAAAACGACCCTATAATGGAACTCAACCCGGTGAAAGAAGTGAATCAACTCAAATGGTCAGATTCAAGTTTTATACACTATCTACGATTAGGAACATAACTTATGGTGTAGGTTACTTAGATTTAGGGCTTTATCCACTAATTTAATTTTAAGGTTTGGCTTAGAGTTTGAAATCAAATTCCTATAATTAATTTAAAATAATATTAGAAGTGGAGTAATGATAAATAATAATTATCAGTTAGTACTATCAACACTAATTTAAAATAACTAATCTACTAATGACAACATAAGAATAATATTAATAATGATATTTGTTAATATCGAGTACCCATAATAACTAATATTAGTAAAATTAACCTATTAATGGTTAACCGCAACTAGGTGGGCTTATAGGGATTTACCCAACCTATGAAGTTGGGCTCAACTTATGCAAACTGAGGCTGGGCCTAGTCCAGGCCCATTGTGTTTTAGCATGGTTTTTGGCATGAGTTTTGGACTGATTTCGGCCCAATTCTGGGTTTGCTTTCGGCCCAGCTCTAGGACTAATTTCGGCCCAGCACAAGGCCCAACCAGAGACTGGTTTCAGCCCAGATCATGGACCGGATTATGACCCATTTAAGGGCTAATCTCGGCCCACCTAACGAATCAGCTGGAGGAAGTTTGCAAACCAGCCCTTTGGACTGATTTTCAGCTCAAATCATGGCCTAGTTGAGGGTTGTTTTCAACTTGATTCAAGGCCCAGCTAAGGCCCGTTTTCAGCTCACATCAAGGCCCAGTCGAGGCCATTTTTTTATGCATTGCATGGCCCGAATGAAGGCCCGTTTTCAGTCATTTGCACGGCCCGATGAAGGCCTGTTTTAGTTCCACAATGCAGGCGTGGGGCGGACGCGAGGACAGTCCAGAAAATCAATCTGAACCATCCATCTAACACCTTACAAGAGAAGGGTCTTTACCTTGAGCGTAGCTGATATCGAGTTTCTCCAGCTAGAGTCCTTCTCTTCTCTTCATTCTTTCTTCTACTCTTTTCTTTCCTTCCTCCTAGACGTGCAAAGGAACAGTGGTGCCTGGACTGAATCAGTCCCGCGTGTGACTCAATCTAGACTCGGTCCAGATTCGGCCCAGTTTGAGTTGGTCACGGTGGTGCGGTGCAACAGCCGCACCACCCTCCTTCTTCGTTTCTTTCTCTGTCTTTTTTTTTTTTCTTTTCAGACACATCCCACAAAGCTTAGACGAGGCCGGACAAAGGCCAAAACCACCAGCAACCGATTGCTTCTTGGTGGAGAAGAAGACCGCCATTAATGGCAGATCTTGGTACATGGTGTTTTTCTTGGAAGCGGATGCATTGGACGATCTAAATCGATGGAATATAGCTAGGAAATGCTATGTTTCGAAGCTTAGGTAAGGTTTGAGTGGTGGGTTCGAAGCTAGGAGGAAACGACCATTTTTCTTCCTCTTTTTCTCTTTTATTTTTCTTTTATTCCCAAGATGGATTTGCTGGCATTGAACGACCGAGATTCTCCTCCAAGGGACGGTTAAGATGTAGGGAGGAAGAGTTCACACGGATCGCCAAGCTGGCGGTGGAGACAGTTTCCATTTTTGGAAACTTTGTGTTTGTAGGCTCTCCTTACGTTGAGAATCGTGAGTCCATAAGCACTGGAAAACCCAATGTAATAGTTGGGTTTTGTTCAGCCCACTGCCTTGAATAAACGGACGGTTCAGATCATGGAATTGGACCCACCCTCATGGGCCATGATCACAGACACGGGCGGTTATCTGTCTGCTGTTGAAAACCAGAGGGAGAGAGAGAGAGACTTTCTCTTAAGAGAAAGCTCAGTCAAAGGAGCTTTGACTGCTCCAGCTGGTACGGTGCACGACGAGTGCACCACCCCAGGTACACATGCAACGCATGTGTGGGGCCCACCGTGATGTTTTTGGGAAATCCACTCCATCCATTCCACTTTGGAGGCCCCAAGAATGGTCCTTAATCAAAGATCAAGTAGATCCAATGCCTAGATGGGGCCCACGACTTGATTCGGGCCTTATTTATGGATTTCCCACCAATTTAGTGGTCGGATCTTCCCGAGATTGAACGTCAATGGTTAAAAGGGTCCAAGGGACCATTTAAGCTAGAAATCAATGGCTAGACTATAGATTATATGACCTATTATGTTTTTATAGCATTAAACATCATGTTACAACCCTTCTAATAATAATAATATTATTTATTATTATTATTATTATTATCATTATTATTACTACTACTATTATTATTATTATTCTTGTAGATTTTATTCTATTTTTTTCCTAAGTTATTTATATGAATTTTAATACATAGGTCTCGATGTACATTTAAGACCTTCATAGTATATCACTAGTCCAAATACTAATATTATATAAATTTTATTTCTATTATTATTTATTATTTTATTATTGTTATTATTATCCTCTGCATTTATTTTCGGTTGTGGGTCCCGCTTTGTAGGTTATTAGGACTATCCATCCCATGATTTTATATTATTAATTATTTAATTGTTACTATTATTATTATTATCCTTATCGTCATTATTTGCTTACCTATATGTAAGATGCGGAACTACCCCCATGTGCCATTTAGCTACATACTAATGTTAGGGTTTCTCAACATTAAAGTGAGCCATACCACGTGGATCTCTAATTTCCAAATCACGATTTACTGAGGATTTAAACGGTCCAACGATTGGATTGTCTAGGATTTAATTATCGATAACTCTAGGGGTCCTAGCGAATGTTTAAGTGTGATTTGGGAGTTAGATATGAAATCAAATAATCCGATCTGTGCTTTCAAATGATGGATCTTCTTACGGGACGTTGTAGACTGATGAACAGTGGATCTTGTGATTTTGATCCCTAAATTCATTTTATATAATTCAATTGTACTAAATAGGCGTATAACGAAATGTCATCATGATCAAGATTCTAAAGATAAAATTTCTATTTATTTAAGTACGAGGTCAACTTGTGATAGTCAAATGGACAGATTGATCTCAAATCTTATGATGGTGTTGTGAGTTGTCATAGTCCAAAATCTAAGGGTTAAGATGGATAGGTTGAGAGTCATTGGATGGTGACGTGTAAGGTAAATTACATGGGTTACCACACACATGTAAGTTAATTTAGATCTATGTGGTGACACCCGAGTACTGAAAGTACGGGGTGTTACATCCATCCTTTCGAGATTAGCAATCCAGGCATTCCTTTTAAGCTCTTCTTTGACTTGAAAAATGTTCAACTCTTCTTCTCTTTAAACCTTGACCAGCATAATCTCTTTCTCTAGAAGGGCAATTTGGTTGTCGATGATCGTCTTATTTTTGTTGGAAGCTTTCAACTTTTCGTGTAGAGAATGATTAGTAGCGTCACAATTAGAGAGGATGTCATCTGTTTGAGAAAGCTTTTCATTAAGAAACATCAATTCTCTTTGATGTTTTAAAATCTCCAGAGCAACAACTACATTTCGTGCCACCTCTAGATTATTGATGGAATTATAGAATTGTGATAAGGAGCTGTGAAGAGATTGAACATTGATATGGGCCAAACGAGCTTAATGGTCGAGAACAGCTAAAGCACTATCCAAGAAAGGCCATTGAGCTGGATCCCTAAAAGCACTTATGATGATAGAGATTGCATTCTTGAAAAATGTTTGCATAGGAGGTGATAATCTCTCCAATGAAAGCCTATCAGAAACTGTAGCCACCGAGTTGGAACCTTCAGAGTCACTCGGAGTTGGTATAGTGATACCTAAAACAAAGTAATAAACAAATAAAATAAAATATAGTTAAAAAGAGAGGAAACGAATGTATATGTATATACAATGTAAAAGAAAGAAGAAAAGAGTATACCCTCTCAAGGGGCAATTGCAGAAGTAGCCTGAATAGAACGGGTTCCTGGCTCAGAAGATGTGGGCATGTCCGTATCCACGATCGCGACATTAAAATAAATTTCGTGAGCTCCTCCAGTACTGGAATCCAAGGTCGTTGGGGTTGGAACATCACTGGATTAGAAAAGAATTCCAGACTTTGAACTACCGGTTGGATAGGAGAAGGGCATACAATAAGAGATTTATCAGCATAAACAGGGATAGCAAACATGGCAGTAACCATTGGCAGGACCTCTGTGATATCTTGACTCACCTCCGCACTTTGGGGAAGAAATATATTTTCCATTCGTACTTTAATCTCCGCTAGAAGAACTTTTGCTTCCCTCAGTGTAGACACCTTATGAGCAGTTACATCAGTGGTTTCCATGATACATGAAGAATATGAAGCATCAAAAGAAATGAAAATATTCACCTTGGGAGAACAGTCAGACCCTCCATAGTCAAGTTCTTCTTCTTCGAAAGAAGTCATCACAATTGGGGGAGGAACATCCGAATGACTGGACTGGATTTTAGGGGATGAAGATTCAGCCCTAACCTCACCTTTTTCTTCAATGTCTACCTCAGCATCAACTTCTTGATCGAACAGAACATCCCCTTCGTTGATCAAACTTGTAGAGGAAGATGTTTCCCTACTGGGAGTATTGGCCGAATAGTCTAACGAACTATCCTCCTCCGAGATGGTTAATTTCCCCTTGTAGGCAGTCTTCACGGGGAGAAGATGAGCACTTGGAATAGGAGAAGGGAATCGTTGTGCTAGAACTTCGGGAGATAATGACTTAGCATGTGAGCGAGTCATAGGAGATGTGGTAGCAACAATTCGATCTGTGGCAGGAGAAACTACAGACGTTACATGACCTATAATAGGAGAAATCGCAGTTGTTGTGCGACCTACGGATGGGGAGACCGTGGTTGCTGTGTGATCTATAACCGGAGAAATTGCAGTTGCGGTGGGCTCTATGGCAGGAGAGATTACAAGGATAGGATGATCAGGCTGGTCTTCTCTTTCATGAGTGGGGGAAGGCAGAATGCTACCTTGTAAGACCCGTATCCTAGACCGTATTGCTCTATAAGCTTTTGCGGTCCTCCCAGTCGAATTTCGACAACCCTCACCTGTAATTAACATTTATGCATAATCCTAAGTCATATCCAGTGATTCTGAGTCCGCTCAACTCAAAACTTGTACCCTAGCGACCGCGCCGTCGCCACGGTTCCAACATCGTGTCTCGCGCACTGATACAATACCCAGGCCAGAAGATGTGGGCCCACGTTCATTTCGAGGAAAACTTCGTGCATGAGAATTCTGAGAGAATCTGTACAACCTATCCCGTCAATCAATCAATCAATCAATCAAGTACACACCCTATCACAAGTACAAGCAACCCATCCCTTTCCCATTCCAAAAGTCAACTCTCTCTCTCTCCACCCATCCCTTTCTTACAACTCCATCACTCCACCCATCACCCATCATCCATCACTCATCTCTTTTCCAATGTCCAAGCTTCCCAAGCAACCCAAGTGTGGCCCACTTCCCTACCTGTAATGACCCTGAAAATTTTGTGCTAATCTTTCCTTAGTAGCTTTTGGGGTAATTAGCGCTATACTCGATTGCCTGTGAAATCTGCATCAATCACTTTAAATTGTATCAGCATGACTCAAAACTTGTAAATTAGTTAGCGCTATGTTACTCTGAAATCTGGGATCCATCGCTAAATCCAGTTGCTCTTGGAAATTTTTGAAAGTTCTGGATCGGACCTGGACCGCGCGTCGAAAGTCCGATAGCGATGATCTTAGGCTGTTGCGGTCACCATGTTGGACTTGACCATCACCTCAAAAATCAAGTCCATGTGATGTTCTGGGTCGATTTGATTGAGTCTGGAGTGAAGAGTGTGAGAACGGTTGGAAATTTATTAAGCTTTTATGAAATCTTAGTCATGTCGCTTGCGCGACGATTTTAAGCAATCTGACCGTTGGATTCTGACCCAATTTCACCCGCTGATAAGGAAAGGTGGCCCAGGCATGTCCTTGTGCTTGTGGACCTGATCGAGATTCTGTGACCGTTGAATTGAGTGTGGTCCGCCACGGCTGATCTGAAGATCTGGTTGGTACAAAAACTCAGCTTGACCTAGATCCATGGTCAGTGAGCTTAAGTCCGACCTTTCGTGGTAATAGGCCCACCAGAAGTGCTTCGTTGGATCCTAAGAGGCTGGTTTTGGTTATACCCTAAGTATACCTTGGCCTTGGGGTTATTTTCATCAATATTAGGCCTATTTATAGTCCTTAAACCCTAGCTCTCTTTTCCATACGAATTTCCTAACCCTACCTAAGAAAGAGAAAGGAAAAGAGAGAGAAAGTGAGAGAGAAGTTGGTGAATCATCTTAGATTCTTTCCTGTTCTTCTTCATCCTTGAACCTTCACTTTAAATCGTTATTCTGACGATTCTGAGTTCATCTTTGGGTAAGTTAACCTAACCCCAATCTGTGTTAGAGCTTAGAATAGTCTTGGTGTTGTTGTATCTCATTTCTATTCTTGCTTTAGGGTATTCTATCGCCGTTGACGAAGACAACTCGTCTGAAATCAGTTCGGTGTTCTTTTCTGGCTTAAGGTGCAGACTTTAAGTGTATAGGTTATGGTTTTCAAGGCTTTCAATGCCAGTGAATGGTTTATTCTTGCTATGGATGAGATTTCACATGCCAAATGTTATGTTTATTTTGCGTTCCTGATATGCATGTGTTATATTGAGATTTGTGTATTCTATGTGTATGTATAAAGTACCGTATGCGTATAAAATATGCACTTGTGTTTGCCATGATTATTTGTCATGTATGTATGCTAGATGTATGTATGACAACTCCTTGGTAAAAGGAATTGTCCAAATGTGTGTATTTCAACATACGTCATATATGTTGTATTATGTATTTTAAGTGTTTGTAGAAATGTCTGAATGATCTAAAGTATGATATTTCAACCTAGTATGGGCGTTGAGAAGCGATTCTCAACTCTCCCACTAGTGTGTATGATTTCCTTCATGCAAGTTATATTCCTTGTTGTTTAAGTTCAAGCATTACTTATGCTTATATTTATGTTCAGTTGATATTCTTCAAATGCTTGTGTACCATATGATTTGAGTTGTTGTTCCTTTACTGTTCTACAATCAATATGAATATCTGTTATAGTGGAAGGTGTGTGGGACTTTGTATTAGTCCAGGAAATCGGTAATCGGCCTTAAGATTGTGGCTGAGGTTGCTTTCGCCACGTAGGACGTATTAGACGAACCCGAGTCGTATTAGAGTTGTCGGCAGTGGTTTGGCCACGCGGAGTGTTTGCGCACTCTATGTCGTTCAACCCAACGTGCGCTCGTGCTAGTCGAGTTTGTCAAGTAACCCGATTGTATGATGTATGTTCACCCTGTATGGACGCTACTGCTTGAATCTACGATACCGAACTTACCAATGAAATTCTATTAACCATGGTACTTTGATCTGCTAAGACTCATGAGCCGGACATGGTGGTATGGGACACCATGGTCGAGCTGTTGGCCTACGCTGGGGTGAGGAGCCTCCCCGCAGTGACCAGTGAGCAACTAAACTCGTGAGCCGATTATGGTGGTATGGGACACTATATTCACGCTGTCGGCCTACATTGATTGGTGACGAGCCCTTTGTAGTGACCTCGAGTATGCCTGGAAACCGCATTGAGGTGACGAGCCTTAGTGTAGTAATGAAGGTATGATGGGCGTGCATTGATTGGTGACGAGCCCTTTGCAACGACCTACAACCATATGATCTTATGAGATGTCTAGGACTGACGACCCTAGAATGGATCACCGTTTGGATGGCGATATGAGGAAGGTATCTTAGCTTCCTAATCCTGCTGAAAAGGACTAATAATAACTTGATAATCATATTCATGCACCGCATTTGCATGTGCTTTGTAGACGTGGCGCACTTTGAGGTGGTGTCATGCGTAACGTAAGATGAAGACGCTGGGGGTGTACGCGTGAGGGCACGCATCATTCTGCATACATCCTTGCATTAACAAGAGTACTTAGGACATGTTTACTTGTTCTGCTTTATTATTACTACTTGATTGAACTGATAACATGTTAACCTGTGCTTTATTGTTCCACTGAGTTGATCACTCACTCACACGTTTTGGGGCGGTGTTAAACACCCACCAGACTCTGTCTTAGCTGATGATGTTGCAGATGTTGAGGCGACCTCTGAGGCAGAGCGGGAGATGGATGATGATGAGGCTGCTTTCTCTTTTATGCAGTTTTTAGACGGGTTCTAGTGAGCCTCGTTCTGATGCGCGGGATGCTGGGATTTCTTTTAGGAATTAAATGATGTAATTTAATACTTGTAATTTTGATAGCAACACTTACATTACGACCTGGTATGTATATGTACTTCAGGGATTTGCACTTGTGCACATATATTTCTATAAGTCTTCCGCTTGCTTTCTTCACTTATCCCTGAATTATATTTGCTATTTGGTTTAATCTATTCCATGTTTTATGCACTAATACAGTCAACATACATCCATCATTAAATATGTTGCATAAGTGATGTTTTGGAACTCAGGAGCTGAGTTATGCTCGACCCCCGAATTTCAGGGTGTTACAAGTTGGTATCAAAGCATGATCTGGATTAAACCGGACCTGGGTTATGGTCACACACCGCATGCTGTCGCCACTTTAGTCTATTTGGGTCCGAGTCTATTGTAGATTGTGTGTTTGTGTTCCGTAGCTTCTATCGTCGAAAGTTTCCTGAAAACATTCGTCGAGATCGAGTCTGTGCTCTCTCCTGATCACACACAGCGACCCGAAACCTTTCCTAGACCATCTATTAATGAATCTAGATGGTCTGTCATCCCATCTTAACCCTTAAATCTTCAAGAAATCTTTATTTGAATCAGATTTCTGCCCGAATGACCCGATAGGCGTCGAATCATGCAAGGGGCTAATCGGGGCATTTCCAGTGGGCCCCAGGGGGAGACCCACATCATTTTGAGCATGGAGGACCAGGAGGACCTCGTCCAAACAGTGAGGCATCGCCGAAAGGTCCAGAGACCGGCGATGCCATCGCTGGCTCGGCGAGGCCTCGCCGATCAGCGGGCCAGGCTAGGCGGGCCGGCCCGGGCCGACGATTGTTTGGCCTTATGTGGCCCACCCCTCCACGGTTTGCTGTTTTAAACCATTCCTATACCCTACTTCCTTCACAAACCTCCCTCCTAAGCTCTCTTTTTCTTTCAAGTTTCTCTCCAAACTTCTCCAAATCCCTTCCAAATCTTCTTCTTCTTCCATTTTCGTGTAAACCCTACCCACCCATCTCAAAACTTCACCTCCCTTTGCTGTTTCGCTTTCCTTTTCTTCTCATTTGGGCTCTCAAGTCCTCTTTTGGGATCTTAAGTGTGTGAAAACTTTCCATCTTCCTATTTCTCTCTTTCTCTTATTTCTCATGGCCCTCTTTGAGTTTATCACAGCCATCTTTTTCGTTTCTACCCTTCTTTCTTTGATGGGGAAGAAGAGAACGCCCGTGGATGAAGCCGGGCCTAGCCGCCCAACCCGTGTACGGAGGCCGAGAGGTGCCGCCGAGAGCACGTCCGCCACTCGTGAATTCTAGACCAAGCGAGACCTCGATCCTCGAGCTCCCATTGGTAGAAGCTTATTGGTGGAGCTATCACATAGAGTCTATGAAGGCCGTAGAGTCCTTTTTGAGGCTCATGTTGATCTGCGGCTGTATGGTGAGTTTCTGTTGTTGGAGCGCCTGAAAGGGGCTGGTTATTGTCCCTTGTTTAAGGGCGAGTATCGTGCGAATGCAAGTACTATTCGAGCTTTTTATGCTAATATTCGTGATCCTTCACTGGAGCCTCTGCAGTTCAAGATCCCTTGTGGTAGTGGTCGGGAAGCGACAGTCAACATCGCTTGGATATCCCGACTCCTGAATGTGCCACTTGGTGAGGTGCATGCTAGTGAGAAGAATTTGAACAGTATGCGCGAGAGGGATTGTCGCATCCGATCCTTGTGTGGTCGTCTGGTTGAATGGCAGCCTAATAGGAGTCTTCTTGCTACCAACATGACGGACGACTTCCGTTTGCTTCACCACATGTGTACGTTCAATGTATACCCAAGGTGGAGCAATCGCAGCGAGTGTACGCGCCTGATGGTAGATTTCCTGTATCAGGTGGGGCAAGAAGCGAAGGTGTGTGTGCAGACGTACATCTTGCGTCAGATTATTCTCATCGCTCATTCGACTAGGAGGACCGAATTGCTTCCTTTTGGCCGCCTCATTTGTAAGCTTGCTCATGAGTTTGGCTATAGGCTTGGAGCAGAGAAGCCGATTCCTGTTCGTCATATTGGCTTGACAACCCTTAAGCAGATGGAGATTGGTTCTGGTCGACATGCCTTATAGAGTGAGGATGAGTCAGAGAGCGATGATGAAGAGAGTTATGCTGAAGGTGGTGCTGAGATTGAGGAAGAAACAGATCAGGATGAGAAGAGGTTGAGGCACAGGATGCGAGTGATAGCTCTCCTCCTATGGCACCAGAGCAGAGCGCAGAGCAGACTGCCAGAGATGCCCGTATTGCTCGGCTTGAAGAAGGGCAGGCTGTTCTACGCCAGGATATTATGGATCTTCGAGGCCTTATGAAGCATAAGTTTAAGAAGGTGACTCGAACTCTGAAGTCTATCCTGTGTTGCTTGCAGGATAAGGGTGCCCCGCCTCCATCTCCTGATTCCGACAAGTAGTTGTCGTTGTGGCCGTCCTTTGGTTTGTTTGTTGTTTTCTTTCTATGTGTAGCCATTGTTGGCTTTGTAGTTGGAGTTGTTGTAGTTGTTTGTTGTTGCTTGAAGTATTAGATGTTGTAGTTCACATGCTTTCCTAGTCGTGATTCATGTAATGCTGCACTACTTGTATTGCGACGATTTTGATTAATGGAATGCATGCTGTTTATCTTTGGAGTTGTGCTGTGAATGCTGTGTGGATGGATTATTTGGACGTAGAATCTGACAAGTTGCATCCTCTGTTGAATGTAGGGATGCCTCCTAAGGGTTCAAATTCTTCAACCCGTCTCTCCTTAGTTGAGTCGCTTGCTGGGGTTCCTCCCTTGAGCGATAGTCAAACGGATCCACAGGCGGGCCCGTCTCATGCTGGTGTTGGGCCGACACCTATGGCTCCTCCAGTCATGCCTTCGGTTCCTGAGCCGAGCCGTACACCTTCATCTGCTCCACTTACTAATAGGTTTGAGTAGATGATGCTGTTGATGCAGCAGCAGCAGTACCAGCAGTAGCAGCAGCAGCAGGAGTTCCTCTCTTCCATGGCTGGCATCTTTGCTCAGTCAGTGGGGGCGACTCCACTTGCTTCACCTATGCCTCCATCTGGGAGCACCAGTGCCAGCGGCACTTTTGAGCGATTTCAGCGCTTACGACCTCCTACATTTGTGGGTTCTCATAGACTCGAGGAGGCCGAGTATTGGATCGACCGCATCTCTAAGATGCTGAGACCGCTGTATTATTCAGAGGTTGAGCAGGTTGAGTTTGCCTCCTTCATGTTTGAGAAGGAGGCCAATTTGTGGTGGGACAGTGTTCTTCGCACTGTCGAGGAAGGTTTTGTGTGGTCGTGGCAGGCGTTTGAGGCACGCTTTCACGAGAAGTATTTCTCGGTTACGTACCGACATGAGAAGGAGAGTGAGTTCCTTCGGCTCCACCAGGGAGGGTTGTCAGTGACGGAGTATGAGAACCGGTTCACTGAGCTAGGTCGGTATGTACTTTTGATTCTGGGTGATCACCCGATGAGGATGCGGCATTTTTCTGAGGGATTGAGACCTGAGATCCGATCGAAGATTTACTATGCTAGCATTTCTTCTTATATGGAGCTGGTGAGCATGTCCTTGGGAGCAGAGCAGGACGGGGATAGGTCGTCCTGCATGCGAGCACTGATGGTTCCTAGTCCACGACCAGAATTTCAGGGTACACCTTTTCTCGGCAAGAGGCCACGAGCAGATTCTCCTCCTAGGCGTTCAGTGCCGCCCACTCAGCAGATGAGAGTTGATCTTTGCTGTTCGTATTGTGGGAAGACGGGGCATTTGGACCGTTTTTGCTTTTCACGTATGCGGGCCAGTGGTTTTACTCCACCGCAGAGGATTAGTCGTACCTCTTCGTTCAGCGCCAGTTCATCCATCCTTTAGACCTGCAGTTCCTAGCTTCAGGCTGCCTCAGCGGCCCATGGTTCCTCCTCCGAATTGTCAGCAGCAGGCTCGAGTTTATGCGCTCTCAGTTAAAGCGCCTATGTCAGACTTGGTGCTGAGATCCTTCGAGGTGACAGCGCACATTGAAGGTATTCTCGTTTATATGTTGGTGGATACAGGGTTCACTACTTCTCTTATATCTTATACGGTAGTTAGGCGTTTGGGTTTGAGATCCGTTCCTATGCAAGGAGTGACGCTTACTACCGTTACGAGGATTTCCTCTGCTTTGGGCAAGCGTTGTATGGATTGTTTGGTCGATATTGGAAGTGAATCGATCCGTGTTAATTTCTTTGTCGCACCCCTTTATCATTACGATGTTATTATGGGTATGGATTGGCTCACGAGGATGCGAGCTGAGATTGATTATGAAGCAAGATCAGTGACGATCCATGGACCTGAGGGCGAGACAGTTACTTTCCCAGTTCAGGTCAGTTAACCTTTTCGTATTGATTATTATTCTTCTCTGATGGAGAGTATGCTGAATCGGCGTTAGTTAGCACGCCGGTAGTTCGGGAGTTTGAAGATGTGTTTGAGTCGATTCCTTGATTACCTCATCAGCGTGTGATTGATTTTACTATCGACCTCATGCCTGGTGCGGTGCCCATTTCATTACCCACCTATCGTATGCCTCCGTGTGAAATGGAGGATTTGAGGAAGCAGATAGATGGTTTACTGAATTTGGATTTTATTCGGCCTAGTGTGTCTCCTTGGGGAGCATCTGTTTTGTTTGTGAAGAAGAAGGATGGTTCCTTGCGATTGTATATTGATTATCGCAGGCTGAATTTGGTAACTGTGAAGAATAAGTACCCCTTGCCCAGGATTGATGATCTGTTTGATCAATTGAAGGAGGCACGGACTTCATATCTATGGATTTTATTTCTGGGTTGCCGAGAATGAGGAAGGGATATGACTCTATTTGGGTGATCGTTGACCGATTAATGAAGTTGGTGCATTTCTTACTGATCAGAGTCACAAACTCTGCAGACGAGCTGGCTAGGTTGTATATCAAGGAGATAGTACGTTTGCATGGAGTTCCCCTGGAGATTGTTTCTGATAGAGACACGCGTTTCACATCTATCTTCTGGACTCGTATTTAGGAAGCGATAGGTGTGAAACTGAAGTTTAGCACCGCGTTTCATCCACAAACAGATGGGCAGACGGAGCGCGTGAATTAGGTCCTGGAAGACATGTTGCAAGCTTGTGTTTTGGATTTCAAGAACAGTTGGGATGATTATCTTTAGTATGCAGAGTTCGCGTATAATAATAGTTTTCAGGCGAGTATCGGCATGGCTCCCTATGAGGCGTTGTATGGTTGCCCGTGCAGAGCACCACATTGCTGGGCAGAAGTTGGCGAGCGTAGTTTGCTTGGCCCGGAGTTGGTGCAGGTGACTTCAGAGAAAGTTGACATCATTCAACGTCGACTCCTGACAGCCTAGAGTAGACAGAAGAGTTATGCTGATACGAGGCGTCGACCGCTTGAGTTTGAGGTTGGAGACCATGTATTTCTGAAGGTCTCTCCTATGAAGGGAGTTCTGCTGTTCGGTAAGAAGGGGAGCTGACGCCGAGATTTATTGGTCCATTTCAAGTTCTCGATCGAGTGGGAGCGGTAGCATACCACCTTGCTTTGCCTACACCTCTTGCGGGCGTGCATAACGTATTTCATGTTTCTATGCTGAAGAAGTACGTTCCTGATCCTTCGCATATTATCAGTTGGGAGCATGTGTAGTTGAGTGAGGATGCCACTTATGTACTACGGTCAACGCGTATTCTCGACAGGAAGGAGCAGGTATTGCGTAACAAGGTTATCCCTCTTGTGAAGGTGCTATGGACGCATCATAGTGTTGAAGAGGCTACTTGGGAATCTGAAGCTGAGGTCAGAAAGAGCTACCCTCAACTCCTTGAGGAATTTGAGAAGATATGAATTTCGAGGACGAAATTTTCTTTAAGGGGGGTAGATTGTAATGACCCTGAAAATTTTGTGCTAATCTTTCCTTAATAGCTTTTGGGGTAATTAGCGCTATACTCGATTGCTTGTGAAATCTGCATCAATCACTTTAAATTGTATCTGCATGACTCAAAACTTGTAGATTAGTTAGCGCTATGTTACTCTGAAATCTAGGATCCATCGTTAAATCCAGTTGCTCTTGAAAATTTTTGGAAGTTCTAGATTGGACCTGGACCGTGCGTCGAAAGTCTGATAGTGATGATCTTAGGCTGTTGCGGTCACCATGTTGAACTTGACCATCACCTCAAAAATCAAGTCCATGTGATGTTATGGGTCGATTTGATTGAGTCTGGAGTGAAGAGTGTGAGAACGGTTGGAAATTTATTAAGCTTTTATAAAATCTTAGTCGTGTCGCTTGCGCGACGATTTTAAGCAATCTGACCGTTGGATTCTGTCCTACTTTCACCCTCTGATCAGGGAAGGTGGCCCAGGCATGTCCTTGTGCTTGTGGACTTGATCGAGATTCTGTGACCGTTAAATTGAGTGTGGTCTGCCACGGCTGATCTGAAGATCTGGTTGGTACGAAAACTCAGCTTGATCTAGATCCATGGTCAGTGAGCTTAAGTCCGACCTTTCGTGGTAATAGGCCCACCAGAAGTGCTTCGTTGGATCCTAAGAGGCTGGTTTTGGTTATACCCTAAGTATACCTTGGCTTTGGGGTTATTTTCATCAATATTAGGCCTATTTATAGTCCTTAAACCCTAGCTCTCTTTTCCATACGAATTTCCTAACCCTACCTAAGAAAGAGAAAGGAAAAGAGAGAGAAAGTGAGAGAGAAGTTGGTGAATCATCTTAGATTCTTTCCTGTTCTTCTTCATCCTTGAACCTTCACTTTGAATCGTTATTCTGACGATTCTGAGTTCATCTTTGGGTAAGTTAACCTAACCCTAATCTGTGTTAGAGCTTAGAATAGTCTTGGTGTTGTTGTATCTCATTTCTATTCTTGCTTTAGGGTATTCTATCGCCGTTGACGAAGACAACTCGTTTGAAATCAATTCGGTGTTCTTTTCTGGCTTAAGGTGCGGACTTTAAGTGTATAGGTTATGGTTTTCAAGGCTTTCAATGCCAGTGAATGGTTTATTCTTGCTATGGATGAGATTTCACATGCCAAATGTTATGTTTATTTTGCGTTCCTAATATGCATGTGTTATATTGAGATTTGTGTATTCTATGTGTATGTATAAAGTACCGTATGCGTATAAAATATGCACTTGTGTTTGCCATGATTATTTGTCATGTATGTATGCTAGATGTATGTATGACAACTCCTTGGTAAAAGGAATTGTCCAAATGTGTGTATTTCAACATACGTCATATATGTTGTATTATGTATTCTAAGTGTTTGTAGAAATGTCTGAATGATCTAAAGTGTGATGTTTCAACCTAGTATGGGCGTTGAGAAGCGATTCTCAACTCTCCCACTAGTGTGTATGATTTCCTTCATGCAAGTTATATTCCTTGTTGTTTAAGTTCAAGCATTACTTATGCTTATATTTATGTTAAGTTGATATTCTTCAAATGCTTGTGTACCATATGATTTGAGTTGTTGTTCCTTTACTGTTCTACAATCAATATGAATATCTGTTATAGTGGAAGGTGTGTGGGACTTTGTATTAGTCCAGGAAATCGGTAATCGGCCTTAAGATTGTGGCTGAGGTTGCTTTCGCCACGTAGGACGTATTAGACGAACCCGAGTCGTATTAGAGTTTCGGCAGTGGTTTGGCCACGCGGAGTGTTTGCGCACTCTATGTCGTTCAACCCAACGTGCGCTCGTGCTAGTCGAGTTTGTCAAGTAACCCGATTGTCTGATGTATGTTCACCCTGTATGGACGCTACTGCTTGAATCTAGGATACCGAACTTACCAATGAAATTCTATTAACCATGGTACTTTGATCTGCTAAGACTCATGAGCCGGACATGGTGGTATGGGACACCGTGGTCGAGCTGTTGGCCTACGCTGGGGTGACGAGCCTCCCCGCAGTGACCAGTGAGCAACTAAACTCGTGAGCCGATTATGGTGGTATGGGACACTATATTCGCGCTGTCGACCTACATTGATTGGTGATGAGCCCTTTGTAGTGACCTCGAGCATGCCTGGAAACCGCATTAAGGTGACAAGCCTTAGTGTAGTAACGAAGGTATGATGGGCGTTCATTGATTGGTGACGAGCCCTTTGCAACGACCTACAACCATATGATCTTATGAGATGTCTAGGACTGACGACCCTAGAATGGATCACCGTTTGGATGGCGATATGAGGAAGGTATCTTAGCTTCATAATCCTGCTGTATGAAAAGGACTAATAATAACTTGATAATCATATTCATGCACTGCATTTGCATGTGCTTTGTAGACGTGGCGCACTTTGAGGTGGTGTCATGCGTAACGTAAGATGAAGACGCTGGGGGTGTACGCGTGAGGGCACGCATCATTCTGCATACATCCTTGCATTAACAAGAGTACTTAGGACATGTTTACTTGTTCTGCTTTATATCGCTTGATTGAACGATAACATGTTAACCTATACTTTATAGCTCCAGAGTTGATCACTCACTCACACGTTTGGGGCGGTGTTAAACACCCACCGGACTCTAGAGCTGATGATGTTGCAGATGTTGAGGCGACCTCTGAACCGGCGGGAGATGGATGATGATGAGGGTGCTTTCTCTTTTATGTACAGACGGGTTCTAGTGAGCCTCGTTCTGATGCGCGGGATGCTGGGATTTCTTTTAGGAATTAAATGATGTAATTTAATACTTGTAATTTTGATAGCAACACTTACATTACGACCTGGTATGTATATGTACTTCAGGGATTTACACTTGTACACATATATTTCTATAAGTCTTCTGCTTGCTTTCTTCACTTATCCCTGAATTATATTTGCTATTTGGTTTAATCTATTCCATGTTTTATGCACTAATACAGTCAACATACATCCATCATTAAATATGTTGCATAAGTGATCTTTTGGAACTCGGGAGCTGAGTTATGCTCGGCCCCCGAATTTCAGGGTGTTACAAGTTGGTATCAAAGCATGATTTGGATTAAACCGGACCTGGGTTATGGTCACACACCGCACGCTGTCGCCACTTTAGTCTATTTGGGTGCGAGTCTATTGTAGATTGTGTGTTTGTGTTCCGTAGCTTCTATCGTCGAAAGTTTCCTGAAAACGTTCATCGAAATCGAGTCTGTGCTCTCTCCTGATCACACACAGCGACCCGAAACCTTTCCTAGACCATCTATTAATGAATCTAGATGGTCTGTCATCCCATCTTAACCCTTAAATCTTCAAGAAATCTTTATTTGAATCAGATTTCTGCCCAAATGACCCGATAGGCGTCGAATCATGCAAGGGGCCAATCGGGGCATTTCCAGTGGGGCCCAGGGGGGGACCCACATCATTTTGAGCATGGGGGACCAGGAGGACCTCGCCCAAACGGTGAGGCATCGCCGAAAGGTCCAGAGACCGGCGATGCCATCGCCGGCTCGGCGAGGCCTCGCCGATCAGCGGGCCAGGCCGGGCGGGCCGGCGTGGGCCGACGATTGTTTGGCCTTGTGTGGCCCACCCCTCCATGGTTTGCTGTTTTAAACCCTTCCTATACCCTACTTCCTTCACAAACCTCCCTCCAAGCTCTCTTTTCTTTCAAGTTTCTCTCCAAACTTCTCCAAATCCCTTCCAAATCTTCTTCTTCTTCCATTTTCGTGTAAACCCTACCCACCCATCTCAAAACTTCACCTCCCTTTGCTGTTTCCCTTTCCTTTTCTTCTCATTTGGGCTCTCAAGTCCTCTTTTGGGATCTCAAGTGTGTGAAAACTTTCCATCTTCCTATTTCTCTCTTTCTCTTATTTCTCATGGCCCTCTTTGAGTTTATCACGGCCATCTTTTTCGTTTCTACCCTTCTTTCTTTGATGAGGTAGAAGAGAACGCCCGTGGATGAAGCCGGGCCTAGCCGCCCAACCCGTGCACGGAGGCCGAGAGGTGCCACCGCGAGCACGTCCGCCACTCGTGAATTCTAGACCAAGCGGGACCTCGATCCTCGAGCTCCCATTGGTAGAAGCTTATTGGTGGAGCTATCACATAGAGTCTATGAAAGCCGTAGAGTCCTTTTTGAGGCTCATGTTGATCTGCAGTTGTATGGCGAGTTTCTGTTGTTAGAGCGCCTGGAAGGGGCTGGTTGTTGTCCCTTGTTTGAGGGCGAGTATCGTGCGAATGCAAGTACTGTTCGAGCTTTTTATGCTAATATTAGTGATCCTTCGCTGGAGCCTCTGCAGTTCAAGATCCCTTGTGGTAGTGGTCAGGAAGCTACAGTCAACATCGCTTGGATATCCCGACTCCTGAATGTGCCACTTGGTGAGGTGCATGCCAGTGAGAAGAGTTTGAACAGTATGCGCTAGAGGGATTGTCGCACCCGATCCTTGTGTGGTCGTCTGGTTGAATGGCAGCCTAATAGGAGTCTTCTGGCTACCAACATGACGGACGACTTTCGTTTGCTTCACCACATGTGTACGTTTAATGTATACCCAAGGTGGAGCAATCGCAGCGAGTGTACGCGCCTGATGGTAGATTTCCTGTATCAGGTGCGGCAAGAAGCGAAGGTGTGTGTGCAGACGTACATCTTGCTTCAGATTATTCTCATCGCTCATTCGACTAGGAGGACCGAATCGCTTCCTTTTGGCCGCCTCATTTGTAAGCTTGCTCATGAGTTTGGCTATAGGCTTGGAGCAGAGAAGCCGATTCCTGTTCGTCATATTGGCTTGACAACCCTTAAGCAGATGGAGATTGGTTCTGGTCGACATGCCTCAGAGAGTGAGGATGAGTCAGAGAGCGATGATGAAGAGAGTTATGCTAAAGGTGGTGCTGAGATTGAGGAAGAAACAGATCAGGACGAGGAAGAGGTTGAGGCACAGGATGCGAGTGATAGCTCTCCTCCTGTGGCACCAGAGCAGAGCGCTGAGCAGACTGCCAGAGATGCCCGTATTGCTCGGCTTGAAGAAGGGCAGGCTGTTCTACGCCAGGATATTATGGATCTTCGAGGCCTTGTGAAGCATAAGTTTAAGAAGGTGACTCGAACTCTGAAGTCTATCCTGTGTTGCTTGCAGGATAAGGGTGCCCCGCCTCCATCTCCTGATTCCGACAAGTAGTTATCGTTGTGGCCGTCCTTTGGTTTGTTTGTTGTTTTCTTTCTATGTGTAGCCATTGTTGGCTTTGTAGTTAGAGTTGTTGTAGTTGTTTGTTGTTGCTTGAAGTATTAGATGTTGTAGTTCACATGCTTTCCTAGTCGTGATTCATGTAATGCTACACTACTTGTATTGCGACGATTTTGATTAATGGAATGCATGCTGTTTATCTTTGGAGTTGTGTTGTGAATGCTGTGGATGGATTATGTGGACATAGAATCTGACAAGTTGCATCCTCTGTTGAATGTAGGGATGCCTCCTAAGGGTTCAAATTCTTCGGCCCGTCTCTCCTTGGTTGAGTCGCTTGCTGGGGTTCCTCCCTTGAGCGATAGTCAAACGGATCCACAGGCGGGCCCGTCTCATACTGGTGTTGGGCCGACACCTATGGCTCCTCCAGTCATGCCTTCGGTTCCTGAGCCGAGCCGTGCACCTTCATCTGCTCTGCCTACTAATAGGTTTGAGCAGATGATGCTGTTGATGCAGCAGTAGCAGATTCAGCAGCAGCAGCAGGAGTTCCTCTCTTCCATGGCTGGCATCTTTGCTCAGTCAGTGGGGGCGACTCCACCTGCTTCACCTATGCCTCCATCTGGGAGCACCAGTGCCAGCGGCACTTTTGAGCGATTCCAGCGCTTACGACCTCCTACATTTGTGGGTTCTCATAGACCCGAGGAGGCCGAGTATTGGATCGACCGCATCTCTAAGATGCTGAGACCGCTGTATTATTCAGAGGTTGAGCAGGTTGAGCTTGCCTCCTTCATGTTTGAGAAGGAGGCCAGTTTGTGGTGGGACAGTGTTCTTCGTACTGTCGAGGAAGGTTTTGTGTGGTCGTGGCAGGCGTTTGAGGCACGCTTTCACGAGAAGTATTTCTCGGTTATGTACCGACATGAGAAGGAGAGTGAGTTCCTTCGGCTCCACCAGGGAGGGTTGTCGGTGACGGAGTATGAGAACCGGTTCACTGAGATGGGTCGGTATGTGCCTTTAATTCTGGGTGATCAGCCGATGAGGATGCGGCATTTTTCTGAGGGATTGAGGCCTGAGATCCGATCGAAGATTTACTGTGCTAGCATTTCTTCTTATGTGGAGCTGGTGAGCATGTCCTTGCGAGCAGAGCAGGACAGGGATAGGTCGTCCCGCATGCAAGCACCGATGGTTCCTAGTCCGCTACGGGACTTTCAGGGTACACCTTTTCTCGGCAAGAGGCCACGAGCAGATTCTCCTCCTAGGCGTTCAGCGCCGCCCACTCAGCAGATGAGAGCTGATCTTCGCTGTTCGTATTGTGGGAAGACGGGGCATTTGGACCGTTTTTGCTTTTCACGTATGCGGGCCAGTGGTTTTACTCCACCGCAGAGGATTAGTCATACCTCTTCGTTCAGCGCCAGCTCATCCATCCTTCAGACCTGCAGTCCTAGCTTCAGGCTGCCTCAGCGGCCCATGGTTCCTCCTCCGAATCGTCAGCAGCAGGCTCGAGTTCATGCGCTCTCAGTTAAAGCGCCTATGTCTGACTTGGTGCTGAGATCCTTCGAGGTGACAGCGCACATTGAAGGTATTCCCGTTTATATGTTGGTGGATACAGGGTTCACTACTTCTCTTATATCTTATGCGGCAGTTAGGCGTTTGGGTTTGAGATCTGTTCCTATGCAAGGAGTGACGCTTACTACCGCTACGAGGATTTCCTTTGCTTTGGGCAAGCGTTATATGGATTGTTTGGTCGATATTGGAAGTGAATCGATCCGTGTTAATTTCTTTGTCGCACCCCTTTATCATTACGATGTTATTATGGGTATGGATTGGCTCACGAGGATGCGAGCTGAGATTGATTATGAAGCAAGATCAGTGACGATCCATGGACCTGAGGGCGAGACAGTTACTTTCCCAGTTCAGGTCAGTGAACCTTTTCGTATTGATTATTATTCTTCTCTGATGGAGAGTATGCTGAATCGGCGTTAGTTAGCACGCCGGTAGTTCGGGAGTTTGAAGATGTGTTTGAGTCGATTCCTAGATTACCTCATCAGCGTGTGATTGATTTTGCTATCGACCTCATGCCTGGTGCGGTGCCCATTTCATTACCCACCTATCGTATGCCTCCGTGTGAAATGGAGGAGTTGAGGAAGCAGATAGATGGTTTGCTGAATTTACTTTTTATTTGGCCTAGTGTGTCTCCTTGGGGAGCACCTGTTTTGTTTGTGAAGAAGAAGGATGGTTCATTGCGATTGTATATTGATTATCGCAGGCTAAATTTGGTAACTGTGAAGAATAAGTACCCTTTGCCCAGGATTGATGATCTGTTTGATCAATTGAAGGAGGCACGGTACTTTTCGAAGGTTGATCTGCAGTCAGGGTATCATCAGTTGCGCGTCAAGGATGGGGACGTGCAGAAGACCGCTTTCAGGACTAGCTTCAGTCATTATGAGTTCCTTGTGATGTCGTTCGGTCTGACGAACGCACCGGCCGTGTTCATGGATCTGATGAACAGGGTATTTTAGCCATTCTTATTCCGATTCGTCATTGTCTTTATCGATGACATCTTGATTTATTCGGCGAGCCGGGAAGAGCACGAGGAGCACTTAAGAGCGGTTTTGGATACTCTTAGGAAGAACCAGCTTTTCGCACAGTTCAAGAAGTGTGATTTCTGGAAAGAGGAAGTCAAGTTCCTTGGACATGTGGTGTCCAAGGAAGGGATAGCTGTCGATCTTGCCAAGGTAGCTGCAGTGCAGGACTAAAAGCAGCCTGGTTCAGTTATTGAGGTAAGGAGTTTTCTGGGTCTTACAGGCTATTATCGACGCTTCATTCAAGACTTCTCGAAGATTTTCAGACCGTTATCACAGTTGACACGGAAGGATTTGAAGTTTGCTTAGAATGAGAAGGCGGAGTTAGCTTTTCAAGAGCTGAAGGACAAGTTGACGTCCGCCCCTGTGCTAGTATTGCCAGAGCAAGGGGTTAAGTATATTATATATACTGATGCCTCTCGCATTGGCCTGGGTTGTGTCCTTATGCAGAAGGACAGGGTGATTGCTTATGCTTCGCGTCAGTTGAGGAAACACGAAGAGAATTACCCTACGCACGACCTGGAGTTAGCAGCTGTCATTTTCGCATTAAAGCTTTGGAGACATTACCTCTATGGTGAGGAGTTCGAGCTCTTTTGCGACCACAAGAGCCTTAAGTATATTTTCACGCAGCGTGACTTGAATATGAGGCAGCGCCGATAGATGGAAACATTGAAGGACTTCAAGTTCGATGTTTCTTACCATCCGGGCAAGGCGAACCTTGTGGCATATGCGTTGAGTCGCAAGAAGGCTATTGAGTTTGTGGCTCCGCTGATGATAGCAGAGTGGGATATGTTGGAGTTCATGCGAGATTTTGAGCAGAGGCTTACGGTGGTTGAGCCGTATGAGGTTATCGCACACATTCGTGTACAGCCCCTTATCGATGAGAAGATTGTTGCAGCTCATGCAGATGATGAGCTTTTGGTGAAGATGAGGAAGCGGGTTGGTACAGATGAGAACTCCGACTGGAGTGTTAGTTCTGATGGGGGCCTACGATTTCGTGGCCGGTTATGTGTTCCTGACATCCCTGACTTGAGACGGGAGGTTCTCGAGTTAGCCCATAGTTCTAAACTTGCGATGCATCCAGGTAGCACGAAGATGTATCAGGATATGAGGAGATCTTATTGGTGGGACAATATGAAGGTCCAGATTGCGAGTTTGTTTCTCGTTGTCTCACGTGCCAGCAGGTCAAGGCAGAGCATCATCGACCTCCTGGATTGCTGCAACCCATGCCCATAGCAGAATGGAAGTGGGACTTCATCTCTATGGATTTTATTTCTGGGTTGCCGAGAATGAGGAAAGGATATGACTCTATTTGGGTGATCGTCGACCGATTAACGAAGTTGGTGCATTTCTTACCGATCAGAGTCACAAACTCTTTAGACGAGTTAGCTAGGTTGTATATCAAGGAGATAGTACGTCTCCACGGAGTTCCCCTGGAGATTGTTTCTGATAGAGACACGCATTTCACATCTATCTTCTGGACTCGTATTCAGGAAGCGATGGGTGTGAAAATGAAGTTTAGCACCGCGTTTCATCCGCAAACAGATGGGCAGACAGAGCGCGTGAATTAGGTCCTGGAAGACATGTTGCGAGCTTGTGTTTTGGATTTCAAGGACAGTTGGGATGATTATCTTTAGTATGCAGAGTTCGCGTATAATAATAGTTTCCAGGCAAGTATCGGCATGGCTCCCTATGAGGCGTTGTATGGCCGCCCGTGCAGAGCACCACATTGCTGGGCAGAAGTTGGCGAGCGTAGTTTGCTTGGCCCGGAGTTGGTGAAGGAGACTTCAGAGAAAGTTGACATCATTCGACGTCGACTCCTGATAGCCCAGAGTAGGCAGAAGAGTTATGCTGATATGAGGCGTCGACCGCTTGAGTTTGAGGTTGGAAACCATGTATTTCTGAAGGTCTCTCCTATGAAGGGAGTTCTGCGGTTCGGTAAGAAGGGAAAGCTGACGCCGAGATTTACTGGTCCATTTCAAGTTCTCTATCGAGTGGGAACAGTAGCATACCACCTTGCTTTGCCTACACCTCTTGCAGGCGTGCATAACGTATTTCATGTTTCTATGCTGAAGAAGTAAGTTCCTGATCCTTCGCAATTATCAGTTGGGAGCAAGTGCAGTTGAGTGAGGATGCCACTTATGTACTGCGGTCGACGCGTATTCTCGACAGGAAGGAGCAGGTATTGCGTAGCAAGGTTATCCCTCTTGTGAAGGTGCTATGGATGCATAATAGTGTTGAAGAGGCTACTTGGGAATCTG
This sequence comes from Magnolia sinica, assembly GCF_029962835.1. Lineage (NCBI taxonomy): Eukaryota > Viridiplantae > Streptophyta > Magnoliopsida > Magnoliales > Magnoliaceae > Magnolia > Magnolia sinica. The sequence goes on along the minus strand of NC_080590.1, from coordinate 61,751,178 downwards.
AAGCTGAGGTCAGAAAGAGCTACCCTCAGCTCCTTGAGGTAATTAGCGCTATACTCGATTACTTGTGAAATTTGCATCAATCACTTTAAATTGTATCTGCATGACTCAAAACTTGTAGATTAGTTAGTGCTATGTTACTCTGAAATTTGGGATCCATCGCTAAATCCAGTTGCTCTTGGGAATTTTTGGAAGTTCTGGATTGGACCTGGACCGTGCGTCGAAAGTCCGATAGCAATGATCTTAGGCTGTTGCGGTCACCATGCTGGACTTGACCTTCACCTCAAAAATCAAGTCCATGTGATGTTCTGGGTCGATTTGATTGAGTCTGGAGTGAAGAGTGTGAGAACGGTTGGAAATTTATTAAGTTTTATGAAATCTTAGTCGTGTCGCTTGCGTGACGATTTTAAGCAATTTGACCGTTGGATTCTGACCCAATTTCACCCTCTGATCAGGGAAGGTGGCCCAGGCACGTCCTTGTGCTTGTGGACCTGATCGAGATTCTATGACCGTTGAATTGAGTGTGGTCTGCCACGGCTGATTTGAAGATCTGGTTGGTACGAAAACTCAACTTGATCTAGATCCATAGTCAGTGAGCTTAAGTCCGACCTTTCGTGGTAATAGGCCCACCAGAAGTGCTTCATTGGATCGTAAGTGGCTGGTTTTAGTTATACCCTAAGTATACCTTGGCCTTGGGGTTATTTTCATCAATATTAGGCCTATTTATAGTCCTTAAACCCTAGCTCTCTTTTCCATACGAATTTCCTAACCCTACCTAAGAAAGAGAAAGGAAAAGAGAGAGAAAGTGAGAGAGAAGTTGGTGAATCATCTTAGATTCTTTCCTATTCTTCTTTATCCTTGAATCTTCACTTTGAATCGTTATTTTGATGATTCTGAGTTCATCTTTGGATAAGTTAACCTAACCCCAATCTGTGTTAGAGCTTAGAATAGTCTTAGTGTTGTTGTATCTCATTTATATTCTTGCTTTAGGGTATTCTATTGCCGTTGACGAAGACAACTCGTCTGAAATCAGTTCGGTGTTCTTTTCTGGCTTAAGGTGCGGACTTTAAGTGTATAGGTTATGGTTTTCAAGGCTTTCAATGCCAGTGAATGGTTTATTCTTGCTATAGATGAGATTTCACATGCCAAATGTTATGTTTATTTTGCGTTCCTGATATGCATGTGTTATATTGAGATTTGTGTATTCTATGTGTATGTATAAAGTACCGTATGCGTATATAATATGCACTTGTGTTTGCCATGATTATTTGTCATGTATGTATGCTAGATGTATGTATGACAACTCCTTGGTAAAAGGAATTGTCCAAATGTGTGTATTTCAACATACGTCATATATGTGTGATATTTCAACCTAGTATGGGCGTTGAGAAGCGATTCTCAACTCTCCCACTAGTGTGTATGATTTCCTTCGTGCAAGTTATATTCTTTGTTGTTTAAGTTCAAGCATTACTTATGCTTACATTTATGTTAAGTTGATATTCTTCAAATGCTTGTGTACCATATGATTTGAGTTGTTGTTCCTTTACTGTTCTACAATCAATATGAATATCTGTTATAGTGGAAGGTGTGTGGGACTTTGTATTAGTCCAGGAAATCGGTAATCGGCCTTAAGATCGTGACTGAGGTTGCTTTCGCCACGTAGGACGTATTAAACGAACCCGAGTCGTATTAGAGTTGTCGGCAGTGGTTTAGCCACGCAGAGTGTTTGCGCACTCCATGTCGTTCAACCCAACGTGTGCTCGTGTTAGTCGAGTTCGTCAAGTAACCCGATTGTCCGACGTATGTTCACCATGTATGGATGCTACTGCTTGAATCTAGGATACCGAACTTACCTATGAAATCCTATTAACCATGGTACTTTGATCCGCTAAGACTCATGAGCCAGACATGGTGGTATGGGACACCGTGGTCGAGCTGTCGGCCTACGCTGGGGTGACGAGCCTCCCCGTAGTGACCAGTGAGCAACTATACTCGTGAGCCGATTATGGTGGTATGGGACACTATATTCACGTTGTCGGCCTACATTGATTAGTGACGAGCCCTTTGTAGTGACCTCGAGCATGCCTGGAAACCGCATTGAGGTGACGAGCCTTAGTATAGTAACGAAGGTATGATGGGCGTGCATTGATTGGTGACGAGCCCTTTGCAACGAACTACAACCATATGATCGTATGAGATGTCTAGGACTGACGACCCTAGAATGGATCACCGTTTGGATGGCGATATGAGGAAGATATCTTAGCTTCCCAATCCTGCTGTATGAAAAGGAATAATAATAACTTGGTAATCATATTCATGTACCGCATTTACATGTGCTTTGTAGATGTGGCGCACTTTGAGGTGGTGTCATGCGTAACGTAAGATGAAGACGCTGAGGGTATACGCGTGAGGGCACGCATCATTCTGCATATATCCTTACATTAACAAGAGTACTTAGGACATGTTTAATTGTTCTACTTTATCATTACTGCTTGATTGAACTGATAACATGTTAACCTGTGCTTTATTGTTCCACTGAGTTGATCACTCACTCCCACGTTCTGGGGCGGTGTTAAACACCCACCAGACTCTGTCTTAGCTGATGATGTTGCAGATGTTGAGGCGACCTCTAAGGCAGAGTGGGAGATGGATGATGATGAGGCTGCTTTCTCTTTTATGCAGTTTTCAGACGGGTTTTAGTGAGCCTCGTTCTGATGCGCGGGATGCTGGGATTTCTTTTGAGAATTAAATGATGTAATTTAATACTTGTAATTTTGATAGCAACACTTACATTACAACCTGGTATGTATATGTACTTCAGGGATTTGCACTTGTACACATATATTTTGTATAAGTCTTCCGCTTTCTTTCTTTACTAATCCCTGAATTATATTTGCTATTTGGCTTAATCTATTCCATGTTTTATGCACTAATACAGTCAACATACATCCATCATTAAATATGTTGCATAAGTGATGTTTTGGAACTCTAGAGCTGAGTTATGCTCGACCCCCGAATTTCAGGGTGTTACAAGTTGGTATCAAAGCATGATCTGGATTAAACCGGACCTGGGTTATGGTCACACACTGCACGCTGTCGCCACTTTAGTCTATTTGGGTGCTTAGCTGTCCAATCTTCATCATCCTTCGTCAAGATCGAAGCTAAGGAGCCTAGGAGTCTAAGGAGCTAAAGAAGAAGGCTAATAGGTGGGTGATTCACCATTGATTTCCATTTAAAGGCCCACTTGTGATGGGATTCGTTTTGATGTATGTGGTGTAATCAAAGAGGGGCCCATAGTGACGGGGTCCCTCTACTATGCGTCTCTCTCTCTCTCTCTCCCTCCCTCCTCATTTCATTTTTTCTATGGTGATGATGTGTGTGGGCCACCTGATGTGATTATTAATCCGAGCGGTCCAAAATTTTTGAACGACCAGTATATGGAATCCACCTTACTGTCCATTCCGGACTAGTCCTGGATGAAGGAAACATAAATATCAGATTGATCTAAACTTGGTGGGCCACACTGGCGTGGACCCACCATAATGTATTATATTCTAACTGTCTATCAGCCAGATCTGTCGGCCAGTGGGCTAGGACTACTGGACGTTTGCCATCCAGACCGTCCAGCAAGCCCGGACGCTGGAGGTATTGAAATAAATAAATTAATTAACAATATATATACTATAAATCTAGTGGGCCACATACGTGGGACCCACCTGATGAAGGCGATTGGCTAGTGTACTTCACACCAGTAAGCAGCTAGTGTGATTGACGTCAGCAAGTTCTGTGGATCCCACTGTGATGTAAGGGTCTTATCTAAACCATCCATCATCTGGACAGGTGGGACCCACCTCATGTGTAAATCCACACCATCCATCTAGACGGTGTGGTACGGGGTGTATCGTGATGTGTTCTCCATGCCATCCATTTAATTGGTGGGCCACACGTGTGGACCCCACCATGAGATATGTGTTATATCCCTACCATCCATCTGTTTGGTGCGGTGGCCAGTTAACCCAACAACTATTGCTGCTGTATTTGGTTAACAATTCCGTGGGGTCCACTGATGCATGTGTTGCATCCAAACCGTCCATCCCATTTGGTGAGCTCGTCTTAAGGCTTGATATTAAAAATAAAGTAGATTCAATTCTTTGGTCGGCCAGGTATGTGGACCCCACCTTGATATATGTGATTCATTCAAATAGTCCATCCATTTAGTGAGCTCATCCTAAGGGCTTGAGAAGAAAAATAAGACAGATCTAGTTATCAAGTGGACCACACTACCATAAACAGTGGGGATTGAACGTCCAACATTGAAACCTTTTGGGTCACAGAAGTTTTGGACCAATATGAAATCTGTTTTTCCTCTTAGTTCAGGTCTTTGTGACCTTATGAATAGACTGGATGGAAAATAAACGCTATGGTGGGCCCACTGGAGTTTTAACAGTGGAATTCATTATCACCACTGTTATTTGTGGTATGGTCCAGATGATCTTTTGATATGATTCATTTTTTTGGATAATACTCTAAAATGATCTCAAAAAATAGATGAACGGTGTAGTTGGTGCAGCCCATATAATGTGGTCCATTTGATGTATATTAGCCCATTAGTGCGGCCCATATAATGCAGCCCGTTTGATGTATATTGGCCCACTAGTGCAGCCCATATGATGTGACCCATTTGATGTATATTGGCCCATTGGTGCGGCCCATATGATATGGCCCATTTGATGTATATTGGCCCATTAGTGTGGCCCATATAATGCGGCCCATTTGATGTATATTGGCCCACTAGTGCAGCCCATATGATGCAACCCATTTGATGTATATTGGCCCATTGGTGCGGCCCATATATGATGTGGTCCATTTGATGTATTTTAGTCCATTAGTGCGGCCCGTTGATACGGCCCATTTGATGTATATGAGGCCTATTGGTGCAGCTTGTTGTTACGGCCCACTTGATGTATATAAGGCTCATTGGTGCGGCCCATGTGATGCGGACCACTTGATGTATTTGAGGCCCACGAGTTAAGGTCCAATGTGATGTATATAAGGACTATGGGTAAGGCCCGATGAGATTTATGTGAGGCCTCTGTGTGGGGCCGAATGTGTAGTATATAAGGCCCATTGCGATGTGAGATTCCACCATAATGTATGTAATGATGTTTATGGCGGCAATGCCTTATGAGCAATGATGGTTAAATGTCCACATTGTAACTCTCCTTAGGACCCATTGTTAGGCCCATACTTGTTATGTGTAGGCCGTCTAGGCCCATCTTCGTTGTGAATAAAGTCCATCACATATAACATGCTGAGTATAGCTCCATGATTCATGCTCATACACATCATAAGTATGCTTGATATGAGGAGTGACTAATCATAGCATATGCCTTCGGGCAGATTGTTTATGGGCTCCCTGATAGGCAGATTTGCCCCACATGAGCGCGCGGTACGCGCAAGATTGCTGCATGACTGATAGTGTGATTCATGCACTTCACATTTATATGACATGATTACTATACGCCCTAGCGACATCAAGGCTGTGGCTTCCACAGACGTATCGTGGATGGCACGATAAGACACCGAAAATACTATTACTAGCATCGAGGCGCCATAAATGTCCCTGAGTGAAAATCTCTAAACCCGATGGTACCAGAGGATGACTCCAATGTCGAGACCAAGTGGATACATGAGCGCATGAGGGCCATATACCAGTAGGTCGTGTCTCTTACTGTGTCATGGTCAGTTGGAAAGGGGTGTAACCTTTTCCGCCTGAGTGAGGGGGTAATATCTAAGTTGAGTTTTACCAGCTTGAGGAATAGCTCTGCTTTTGACGAGCCGGGACCAATATTGATAGGCGGATAGTGAGGTCTCTTCCACTTACCCAGTTGTGTGCTCAGATAGGGGCGGCAAGCTGGCGTAGAGTGAACTAGACTCCGGTGATTGTCCAGCATGAGAACTGTACTGATATTTGATGAGTTGCATTGATATGTGGATTCGGATGAGGATTGGTATGCTTGAGTTGCAACTTGCATTGCATGGCCTTGGTATGGCCAACATTATTCACTCCTTGCATCGCATGGTCTTGATATGGTTGATTGTATTCATGCCTTGGTATGGCTGATGACATTCATGGATTTACCGACGTTTCTGCATTACTCTGATATTGTAAACTTGCATTTCTACCATATGCACACACTTTCACCACCTTCTAAGCTTCCTATAAGCTTATGCACAATCGTTGTGTGCAGGTGATGCTAGGCAGTAGCTGTTCAGGAACAGGAGCATGCTGTAAAGTTTTCAGAATTTTAGCTTTATTATCATTGTATTTCCCTTTATATACATTATACCTTAAAGTTTTTAATCATAATGGATATGTGGTGATGTTTCTTGTGATTGTTATTGTGGGTTATGCTTATGGCTATGCTCATTCCGAATCAAATTGATGTTGAAAATCCTCCTTGTAGGATCCCAGGGTCGGAACCTATTGTATGGGTGCCGGGAGCCGAGAATGGGGTACTACAGAGGCCGTCGGCACCGAATTCGGCGATCGAGAATTTTGTGAGCCCAATTTCTGAGTTTGGGGCGTGATAGAAGTTGGTATTAGAGCATAACTAAGGAATAACTTAGGATAACATCACAAATATGCTACGAGTTTAGGACAATCAAATACCAAGTTCGAATAGCATAGCGATTCTCTATTATAGACCCTAACGTATGTGCATTTGAGAGATTCTCAAAGTTAATTGGCATCCATGTTCTTCCAATAGGAAATGCCACCCAAGAGAGTAACCCGAGTGACTCCCACTCCACCACCTGAGGCTCCCGCTCTACCATCTACGACTCTCACTCCACCACCAGAGATCTCTACTCCTCAGCCTGAGCATGCCGTTCCTCCACCTGAGACCGGTGCGGATCTGGCCGTACCTGTGAGTACCTCCCAGTTACAGAAGATGTTGCAGGCTATGACAGTTGCCCTCTAGGGGAAGGGCAGGCACCACATTGTTTCGTCAGCCCAGGCAGAGCAGGACCGTGCCAGCGCCCTTCTTCAGGAGTTCCGACAACTCGATCCCTCATGTTTCCAGGGTGAGCCAGGTCCGACAGTAGCCGAGAGATGGCACTTTGAGGTGAATAAGATTTTTGATACGATGGCATGTACGACCCAACAGCGGGTCCGGTTGGCAGATTTCTTCTCCAGGGTGAGGCCGAGCACTGGTGGACTTCCGTTACTCGTGTTACAGGGCCTGATTTCATCTGGACATGGGAGGATTTTGTAAACCAATTTAACCAGCAATACTTCCTTGACCACGTTCGTCGGCAACGAGCGTTAGAGTTCGAGACCTTGGTGTAGGGAGATATGTCTGTGGCACAATACGTGGCTCATTTCATGGCGCTATCGAGGTTCGCGCCATATTTAGTTGATAATGAGGGGCGGAAGGCTTGCCGTTTTAAGAACAACTTGCATTACGGTCTTCGAAGATGTGTTGTTGGGCATGAGCTCCTGACTTTCAGGTGGTAGTACCGAGGGCTTAGATTTATGAGACTGAGTGGGCCAGCACACAGAGTGACAATGATCAAAGGAGAGACTGGAAATGGTAGGCCCCCTCCGGTAGCTCCCATTAGCAACATCATTATCACAGAAGTTTTGGACTAATATGAAATTTGTTTTTCCTCTTAGTTCAGGTCTTTGTTATGATGCGACCCATTTGTGTATATTGGCCCATTGGTGCGGCCCATATGATGTGGCCCATTTGATGTATGTTGATCCATTGGTGCGACCCGTTGATACGACCCATTTGATGTATATGAGGCCCATTGTTGCAGCCCGTTGATACGGCCCACTTGATGTATACGAGGCCCATTAGTGTGGCCCATGTGATGCGACCCACTTAATGTATTTGAGGCCCATGGGTTAAGGTCCAATGTGATGTATATAAGGATTATGTGTAAGGCCTGATGAGACGTATGTGAGGCCATTGTGTGGGGCCAAATGTGTTGTATATAAGGCCCCATTGTGATGTGAGATTCCACCATGATGTATGTAATGATGTTTATGGCGGCCATGCCTTGGGAGCAATGATGGTTTAACGTCCACATTATAGGAGCAATGATGGTTAAATGTCCACACTGTAACTCTCCCTAGGACCTATTGTTCGGCTCATACTTGTTATGTGTAGGCTGTCTAGGCCCATCTTCGTTATGAATAAAGTCCATCACCATAAAACATGCTTAGTATAGCTCCATGATTCATGCTCATATGCATTATATGTATGCTTGATATGAGGAGTGACTGATCATAGCATATGCCTTCGGGTAGATTGTTTATAGGCTCCCTGATAGGCGGAGTTGCCCTACATGAGCGCGCGGTACGTGTAGGATTATTGCATGACTAATAATGTGATTCATGCACTTCGTAATTGTATGACGTGATTAGTATACGCCCTAGCGACATCAGGGCTGTAGCCTCCACAGACATATCGTGGATGACAGGATCGGACACCGAAAATACTATTACTAGCATCGGGGCGCCATAGATGTCCCCGAGTGAAAATCTCTAAACTTGATGGTACCAGAGGATGACTCTGAAAAGGCCGAGCTAAGAGTCCTAGAGGGGGAGGGGGGGTGAATAGGACTAATTCAGTGGTAGGAAGCCACAGCCATTTAGAGCCTTTGCATTGGCACTGCTCTCACTTTTCTGAAGAGTGGTCCAAGACAAATAAGGTGTGACTTTTACAGTTTTAGATCCGTCAGTACCAGTTACTTCAGTGGTAGGAGGGGTCCAATTAGTCACTGTTGCTTGCCACACGCTCTCATCCATGGATTTTAAGAAAATTCTCATCCTGGCTTTCCAATAGGCATAATTGGAGCCATCAAATGGTAGAGGCCTAGTAACTGAAAGGTTATCAAAATTTAACATCTTACAAAGCTCAGATCGATTAGCTCAGGATAATAATCTAAAAGAAATAATAATTAAAATGAACTCTTAGGCTCTGATACCACTTGAAAAGGCTGAGCTAAGAGTCCTAAGGGGGGTGAATAGGACTATGCCAAATTAAAAATTAAATGTAGAATTTAAACAAATATAAATAAAGATAACAATTAAAAAAATCCCACAATGCAGAAATGTAAAACAACCTCAAGTGTACAAGTATTGAGAGGTTGATACAGATGTTGTTCTAAGGACAACCTTACACCAAAAACCAATGGCTTATGGTAGGACAACCTGATTCCTAGAACGGTCTGTGTATCAAAATCTCAAACCGATACAGAGGAATAAAGAAATAAATAGCAAAGGAATTAACTCAGCTATTACAACATTCCCACACTTGCATAAAAGAAATTACAACATTCTCTATAAGTGCATAAAGGAAAATTTTAACATCCACAAAATGAAATAATCAATCAATCACCACAAGATCAGAAATTATAGTGGTTCGCATGTGTGTACACCAACTGTTTAGAAAAATAGCCACATAACTACTCCACTCATAATATCCTCACACAGTGGATATTAGCATTCACTATGAAAATAGGTTTTTCAAGGTTCACCTAAAACCCTCATGTTGAGGCATAAAAAAATGATGATGGAGAAAAGATTGAAGCATAAGAAGAATGAGAGATAGGAAGAAAATTGGAAAAGAAGAAAGATGAAATAGCTTAAGGTGGATTGTGTGGGTCCGCGCAACCGACGTCCGTTACGCGGGACCATGCAATCCAAATTCCAGATTGCGTAGGTTCGCGCAATGACTTTAGGTCTGATTCTTTGTAAAAAGCCTAAAGTATTGAAAGGCGGGTCCCATGACACCAAGATCGAGGCACCACACATGCGAGGACCTATAAATACCGCCTCCCCTCCTTCATTTGGGATTGATTGAAGATTTTGGAGAGGAAGCAGAGCAAGAAGGAAGACTGAAGGTAGAAGAGGAAGTCCCGGTTGTTTGCGCAGGTCCGCGCAATCGGTATCCATTGTGCAAGTCCGTGCAAGCAGACCGCCCTACAGTTTATGAAGCTAAAGAGCCGAAATGCTGCTGAAATGGCTAATATTCAAATTTCCTTTGTTCAAAAGCTTCGAGAGCCAGAAGCCAGTAGAAGAGATATTTGAGTCATATTCCTCTTAAAGAGATGATCAAATCAAGAGTCGAAATGCTGTCGGATTTCATATCTGACTTGAATATTTGAACTTATTCAATTTGTACATTATAAATGATCTATCTTAGAATCAAGCAATGTTTGAGGATGTAAATGAATTCGGTACTAATAAAATGTGATGATTGTCTTCTACTCTCTCTCTCTATTACGCTTAAATAAGATAATATCCCAAATCGAATGCTTTTATTTCATGTTCGAAACAAAATGGTGACTCTACTAGGGACTCTTATCTTATTTAATATTAACATTAGGAAAGTTATAAAACTTTCATAAAAATTTGGTGTCTTTCTGACGCCAAAATGGCGACTCTCAGTGGGAACATCCTCCACTTCATCTCTAAGATAGATTACGTGATCCTTCAAATACTAACTATTGTTGTGTTTCATGTCTGAAGGTTTCTGAATCCAACTGCAAATTACAACCAATGGTGACTTTTGTAAAGAAAGTGAGCTTCCATTTCACTCTAACTGGGTTCGTGATAGAATACACATCGAACCAAACCCCGGAGCATATGACTGAATTTCCTGCAAGCGAAACAACTTGACTCTAGTGGCAGCTGGGGTTGTATCTGCTTCACCTCAACCCCAGGAAGGTGATAAAGGTTGGGCTGTTGTAATGTCTCATAGAACAAAAGCGTAGGATGCAATAAGCCCTAGAATGAATCTACCTTCGCCAAGAGTCAGAGGGCCGATAACACGTAATGCAGCTAAGAAGAATCCTGAACTCTCTCCCCCTGTAATATATCCTGAGCGAGTAGTTCCGCAGTTCGCCTTGCACGACTTTCTGGCTTTGGTTGCCCCAAGGGTCAGATGACGAAAGAACAGAAAGGTAAAATGTTAATGGCAAGTTCACCAATGCCCATGTCGTCCCAAGCAAGTTCACCGATGTCTGTATCACCCCAATCAATCGATAGCACTGGAAGTGTACAGAAGTCAAATGAAACTCCATTCTCTCCTCTCTTTGTAAGCCCTATCACATCAATGTACTCTCGCCCCACCCTAATTATGGCCTCGTCAAAAAGTAGAGAAGCCACTATATATATGGCCGAGACAAATCAAGAAAATAGGTCGACTACGGAAGATCGTATCAATGAGATGGCAGCAGCATAAAGAGCACTAATGGATGAGTTTAGAAACCTCAGGGAAGCTTTAACAACTCTTGCACATACTATAGCCCAGATAGCGACTCCACTAATGATGGGCACAATGAATGGACAAGAAAACCAACCTAAAGGCTCTCAACCACAGGGGGTAGGATCACTAGGGTCTGTTCCAGTCGTGAGAACCATAACACAAGATGATGTGAGGCAAGTTGTTGAAGAAGCTGTCAGGATAGAAAGAGAGCGTGAAAATACTGATCACTTCAGATACCGAACACCATATCCAAGGGAAGTAGAAGATGTTTCATTTCCAGCCAACTTCAAGCATCCAGATTTTCAGAAGTTTAATGGGGAAGGTTCGCGAGAAGAACATTTAACGCACTTCATTACCAGCATGGGGAATTTTTCTATGATAACACAGTACTGCTTGTGATTGTTTGGGTTGTCACTGACACACAAAGCATTCCGATGGTATTTCGGCTTGGCTCCAGGGTCAATACGCACTTAGGAACAAATGCAGGATGCCTTTATGTCAAATTTCTTCTCTTCGGAGGGTGATGTTAGTATTACAGAATTGGCTTCCATATGGCAGAGAGAAGGGGAACCAGTAGAAAAGTTTATAGACAGATGGAAGACATTGGGAGCCTCGTGCAGGCAATTACTAGAAGAAAGGGAATAGGTCAAGATGTGCTTGAACTCTATGGAAACGTGCATCGCGTTTGGGCTCACTAGTGCCGACATCAGAACTTTCCGTGATCTGGCCACCAAGGTTCATGCTTTGGAATTGATGACTCGTAAGATGCCAGTATTTCACCATGAAACAGTTAGGAGAGCACCTAACAGGATGTCTGTAAACACCGTTGATCGTGACAAGAGAAGCAAAGATACAAGGGACTCCAAGGAAAGGAGACCAGAACGAAAAGAAGAATGGAATCAGTCAAGAAGTAGATATAGTGGAAAGAGGCCTAGGATGCTTAACTCTCATGAGGAGTTCGCGTTCGATAGGGAGGACATCGTTCCTATGATGAATCAACTACTAAAAGCTGGCACGATAGAGTTACCAGAACCTAAACGCCCTGAAGATATAGCAAGAACCAGAGAGAGATTTTTGTCGTTATCATCATCTAGTGGAGCATCCAACGGAGAATTGTTATACATTGAAATGTATAATACATCGAATGATAGACAGGAACGATAAAGAAAAAGAAAGGGGTATGATTGCAATAGTGAATATGATCACGATCTTAGAAAAGGCTCGGGAGGCAAAAGAGAGAAAATTGTGATATGATAAGGAAGGTAGCAGTGATTATATTACGATCAGGGAAGAAAATGACAAGCCTTGTGAAACAGAATGCAGAGATCACAAGAAAGGTAGTCATTGAAAGGCAGAGCGATTATGAGGAGAATAAAAAGAAAAATGAGATGGCGGAGGTGACTTATGATGTAGTAAATCATTTGAAGAGCATACTGGCTCGGTTAAGCATCTATGATGCGCTTAAGTTATTAAAGGAATTTCGACAGAGCTTAGTCCAATCATTATCTAATTGTAATGTCAGAGAAACCTTATTGGCAGAGATGAGACGTGAAGAGCATGATAAGCATGAAAATTGCCTACCGGTCATTTCCTTTTTCGACGATGGTTTGATTTATGAGGTAGAGCATAACAGGCCGTTAATGATAGAAGGTCATATTCATGGGAAGAAGGTCAAGCGGATTATGATAGATAATGGGTCGGCAGTGAACCTCTTACCACTCTCAATGTTGAGTAAGTTGGGTTACCGTCATTCAGATCTACACCCTAGTGGGATGATGATACAGGACTTTAATCAAGATGGGCAATGCGCACTTAGTAATATTACAGTAACACTAGAAGTAGGAGACCTGACTACCGATATTGTGTGCCATGTTATAAACGCAATGACAATATACAATCTTCTCTTAGGAAGACCATGGATCCATCGATACAGCATTATACCCTCTACTCTGCATCAATGTTTCAAATATTGTAAAGACAGAATACAATATAAAGTAATGGCGGATGCAAAACCATATATAGAGGCTGAGTCCTTCTTTGCGGATGCTAGTTACTATAAAGGGTTTGCTAAAGAAGAAAGGAAGAATAATGGAAGCAAAGTCCTAAAGGATATTCAAGTAAATAATGAAACTAAGAAGGCGGAATCGTCCAGATCGCCAAAGTTAAGAAGAAATTCTATTTTGTGCTGAAGCATCTGAGACAACCAGGACAGCCTCCACTAACACTGTTGTCGCCCAAACTGTTGAAAATTTTTCATACCAATTATACAATACTGCTGCCATATGTTGAAAGAAATAAGCCATTTTCGGCCGCCCCAGGAAGATTTCAAGTTAAGGCTAGTGCGAAGCACTCAGAACCAATAGAATTTTATGCCGCAGTGGAAGCAAAGATAGGAGAGGAGACCGACAATAATATGTATCGCGGTAGGCTGATGCCAGAAGATCTCAAAAAATATAGTTTGGCAAGCAAGAAGATCATGAGGAACATGGGCTTTGACTATGAAGAGTCCACCGGCTTGAACCATGGAAAAGGAATTCAAATTCCTATCGGGGTCGACTAGGAAAAGAAGAGAAAATTTCAAGGACTGAGGGAAGAATCATTGGCGAATATGGTTACACTGAGCGATCATTAGAAGAGAATCTTCAATCAATCGAGCATATGGAATCTTGAGTGAAATACAAGTAGTGTCATTCAGAGTGGTTGTATATCAGTCTATTACAGATAATGCTGGTGTTTAAAAAAAAGAGAGAGAAGAGGACCTATAGTGGTCACCCATCGAATATGGGGCAAATTCGAGTCTAAATGGGATGGGCTATGTATAATAAAGAAGAAATATACTCCAATGGCGCATACAGAATCATGGATCAAGATGGACAAAGTATCAATATATCGATCAATGCTTCCTTTCATCAAGAGATGTCGTCCCTGAAGATGCTACTGATTTTGATCTAGAATATTATTAGCATAGTGGTTCTACATCAAAAGGGGGCAAGAATGAACAAGACCATGTCCATATATCGTCAAATGAATGTATAAAGAAGAAATTTGTGAGCATACCAAGGTTATATGTCAAACAAGCACTATGAAAAGAAATTGATCATCGTCATCATTAAGTGAGCTCCACAAAATTTGGCTAAAATTGGTATCGTCACCAACTTGATATATTATGAACAACACAGACGGATCCTCTTGAAGATATTATCAGAAGTGGTGACATATCAATCTCAGTCGGAGATGTTTATCATTTTCACGACAATGATGATCACACTTATTATTGTCTTTTAAGGCATTTTTAAGGCAGTCTAGCTAAGCCCTAAAAGGGCCAACTATGCATGAAACCTATCATTTTCACCATTCAGGTAGCAATGAGAAGCCAGCGGCCCTAAAAAGCCCATGAAGGCCATCATATGCATACCCATGCAGGCAGCTGACAGGAGCTAGTGACTAGAAGCTTAAAAGGCTAAAAAGTTCTTAATGACTAGTCATGCGTGAGACCAATGCCATCTATATAGCTTTCCGACAGTATCACAGAGAACAGAGGTAAATGCCCTCCCGTGAATGGGCTTGACCTTGCGGATGAAGGAAAAACGGGCTGCAGTGATAGGCCAACCATACGTAAGACCCCCCAGATCTTTGGTTGGATTTCAGTACTAACTCATGAGGATGGGCTTAAATCTACTCATTGATGGACTGGCAACCCTAGATTTGGTACCCCAAAGGTCACCTTGTGAGCTCTGTGAACTCTAGAGAGTTACCGCGGCCAACCCTATGCGTAATTCCAACCGAGTTCACGGCCCCAGTAGCTTCACTGGGCCCCTCTGATGGATCGCAGTTTGTGAACTCCCTAGGCTATGAGAAGTCCAGCGAACTCCTAAGAGTTATAGAGACTATCACGTGAGACCTGACTCCACTACTCAAGAGTTTAAAAAACTGCGTGGGCTTCACTACTCAAGAGCTTAAACTGTGTGTAACTGACTAAATTGAAATTTAGCACCGCCAATTAAAATAAAAATCATATAGGAAATCCAGCACTGACAAGCATAAAATGCTAGTGTTATAATTAGTTCCTTATTAGATGTTATTTTAAGATTACTGCATAGATAAATATGGTTGAAATGATATGTGGTATAGAAATGCTCCAGAAGAAAAGAATGTCTCAAAATATTATCATGAATTCATATATTAAAAGTCAAAAGAAATTACTTGTTCAAAAAGCATAGGTACAAGAGAAATTACATGCTTAAAGTTCTTCTACAATTCCTACTACCTCCATATACTTGCACAAGTCCTCCTTTAATTGTGTCTGAGCTGTGACATGTTTTGACTTTTCTTCAAGAATGATCCTTGCTTGATCAAGAATGTTAGCAAGCTTACCTTCCAACAAGGCGATTATCTCTCTGCTCTTAAGCAGTGTAGACTTTTTGATATTAGCAGACTGGATGTTAACTTGTATCCTTGCCTCGACCTCTTGTATGGATGTTTCCTTCTCGCGATTCTTCAACTCTAGTTGTGAGATTTCTTCTTTTAGAACAGCAATGTGGTCTTGAATAATCACTCTATCATCAGTATAGGCCTTCAGTTGTTCTTGAAGAATTAATTATTCCTGGTCAAATTTAAAGATAGAGGAAGCAATAAGAGAAGCTTGTTCTCTGGACATAGTCAATTGCTTCTCGTATTCCAGGATTTTGGGCGTGATTGTAACATTCTCCGCCGATGCCAAAGAGATTATTGAATCACGGAATTTGAGAAGGGAATTATGCAAAGTGGAGATGCTGATCTTTGCCATTCTCGCAGAACTTTCTAAAATTTTGATAGCGATATTTAGGTCCGACCATTACTCGGGGTCCTTGAAGATGTGAACTATCACTGATAAGGAATTCTTCATTAAGAGCATCTTATGGGCGGGGACTTTTGCGAAGGACGACAGTTCGGATGTAGTGACCACGAAGTCAGAACTTGTCGCTCTACTACAAAGGGGGGTTCCTATAGTATAAAGAAGGAAAGCATTCAGAGATATTGATAGAGAGTTATGAGATATGCAGTTCTTGATAAAGCAATAGATATATATATATATATATATATACCTGCCACCGGAATGTGATTAACCGAAGGAGGAATTTCCTGAACTACAGAAGGGCCAACCCCTGCTATATCGGCAAAGGAAGGCGCCCTGGCCTCTGTACTTGAGTCTCTGGTGGTCAGAGTGGGCAAGTCAGTGGTCTCTACTGGAAATATAATTTCACGAGCTACAACTTTTTGTGCCACCAATGGAACCAGAGGAGCTCTTGGCGAGATTACTGACACAATCGCAATAGGATTTTGAGGAGGAGTATCACCCGTCTCAATATTAGCAACATGAGCACCTGAAATAGGGACATGACAATGATAAATAAATAATTACCATTAAATACGCAAATAGACATATGTGAAATTAAATTTCCCTTACCTAGTGAATATTCGTATTCTCTGTAATCTAAAGGTTCCTCTTCCTCCTCTATTGCCACAGGAGACTTTGCAGGAATCTTAGCGATGGGAAGAGTCTCAGAAGCCATGGGAGGATGTTCTGTTTCAACATCTTCCACGACTACCTCCTCCTCTCCACCCACATCAACTTCTCCTTCCTCAAAATCATCATATTTATCTTCACCACTTTTGTTGCTCTCATTATCTTCATACTCCGAAGAAGTAGTACCCTCTGATGGAGAAGATGAGCTTTCATCTTCTAAACTTTGTTCGTCTACTCCTTCAATCACGACTTGCTTTCCCTTAGAAGAGGCAGCTTAGCTAGTTTCTAGTGGAGGTTCTCTACTAGCCGGGATTGAAGGGGACATAGAGGTCTGTTTACCTCCTTCCTGAGGAACAGGCGGTGATGCTTCCAGGCGTGCTCTAGATCTAGTCATAGGAGATGATGAACTGGGAAGAGTAGGTTGCGAAGGAGGAGGTGGTTCATCCTGAGCTAGTTCATTCTGAGCTGTCATGGTCTCTGCAGGAATAAGAGAAGATGTGCCTTCAACATCATCTGTGACTCGACCTCTAGAGTCACGAGGGACTTATTTAAATTCCATTAAGACCTTGTGAGAAAACCATCCATCCAAAGTATTAATGGGCTTCGTCTCACGAATTGGGTCTTCTAGTGATATTTTTCTACAAATTTCACCATGGTGGGATGCGTGGCTCTTCTCCGGAATATAACCAATTCCACTTTTAATTTTTCTACCCCTCATCCTAGGCAGATGAAGAAAGAGGGGAGAATCCACAGGTAGACACTTGTTAACCAAGAATGACTGGTGATCCCATCATTGCATCCACCTATAGGAAGTGCGAACTATGCGGTCGCAACTAGGGATTATGAAGGAAGAATTGACACAACCGCCTAGCAATTGCTTCCATATCATGGCCCAGTTAATAGGACCAGTTCCATAGCAACACATCCTCCTAGTGACCAACCCGCAGTCTGTCGGCACGGTTTGGTCATAGCCAAATTGGCGAACAAAGCGGCTGGGATAATAGGGCTCTCACCAAAACTTTGTTCCCTCTCAAAGAGGTAGACTGCAAGAGCGAATAGATAAAAAGAAATCTCTTTCTGCCACAGTGAGTGTTTCGCGGTCCACTATATCTGTATCTTCAATATAGTGATGGAGACAAAATTGGAAGAAGTCTACTTGGTCAGTGTCTCGGGTCTTGTTGGCTACCCAATCGTACACCCTTTTGGCCATGGCCCTTTGTTGGAAGAACCAAAGCAGGAGATGCACAGGATGAACGTATGCCTTCTCTGGCGCTTCGAAGTTCCAGGGAAAGTAAACTCCTAGCTAGCCTGTGATATAGTGCCATGAAGTGTATGCCGATGAAGATCCAATAGTAGGGTTCTTAACATGGGTGGCTATTTCTCCAAGGGCTCTGTAAATAGAACCACAGCACTGGAGGTACAAGGGAATACTTGTGTCCCTCTGCCAAAGCACCGGCCACAACAAAGACTGTGGGGTGAATAACATTTGCCCATTTGGAGCTGGGAAGTACCATGAGGCTCAGTAATAAGCCAGGAAGGCTGGAAGTTCCTCGAATGAAATATAATCCACTCTCTCCTTCATCTCATCGTGAAGCTTTGTTAGTTCCTTGGAACGACAATCGTGGAATCTATAGGGAAAAGGAAAAGATTGGTATGGAGAAATCTATAAAAGGAAAGAAAGAAAAAAGGGAAAGTTGACTTCTAGATTTAAAACCTGAGAGTTCTGGAAAAATGTGCCAGCCATTGCAGAGGAGAAAGCTTTTGGATATTTGAAAATTTCTCCATCTCCTTGAAGAGCTCAATAGTGGTCTCAGAAATGGAAGGCTTACGATCTGAAGAAGATACGAAGGCCAGTTCTCTGTTGGACGGGATGAATTCATCATAAAACTTGCCCGTTAATGGAAGACCCGCTATTCGATGAAGATTACTCATCTAACCAAAAGGCAGGTGGAAGGAGTTGGTAGTAGGCGACCAGTACTCAATGAAGCCTTTCAGCACGGTGGGCTCCTTATAGAAGTACTTAGATGTAACTTTTATAGCGTCGTACAAGCCAATCTTGGCAAGTGTACTCACGTGCTTTAGCAAGATGGCTTTTGTCCAATCGAAGTAGTAGTGTCGAGAAGTTAATAGGCCCCTCGTTCAGAAATCTTTTGACCCCCAGAGTTGTTCACAGTCTCTAAAGCATTGCCTGATGGTTTCATAGAAATACTTGGAGAAAAGGTTGTGCGAACTGTGAAAAGGCATTAGAAAGATCATAGGGTGGACTTCTCCAACACTTTACCACAGTTTGTGCACTTGTAATATCCCTTCGAGAATACGCAGTTCCCTCATTGCCCACGAATCAGTGTACATCAGCTTTTCGCCATCTATGTAATCCTTTGGCTCGCAATCGAGCATGGATTGGTGGCGATAGATATTGATGGGAATTACTATCATGCCTTTTGAACGAGGGTTATCAAACTTCATGATGCCCTCAATGACTCGAACTGATTCCCATGAATTCTGGAGCTTCTTCTTCTTATATTCCTCAATCTTCTCCTCGAACTCCTTCGCCTTGTTTCGGTGAGTCTTCTTTAAGCGGGAAGTGGGAGGAGTTTCTTTCCGAAGAGGGGGTCTTTAACTGTCTGTGCGGATATGAGCAGTTGTTTTCATCCACTCATCCCAGTCATATTCTTTACCATGATTTGGAGGACATTTTAGTTCTCCCAGTGCAATTGCTCGATGAATGGGAGATGGTAGTGATTCAATGCAGTCAGTGAAGTTAATGGTTGGAAGTACGGGCTTTTTAAAGTATGCAGGATTATGGGCAGTGGTTTTGGTTCGTTTAGTTGGCGATTGATCAGAAGAATGGGAAGGGCGATAAGAAGATGCATCAGGGAAATCAGGGTGAGAAGGTTGGTCAGTAGGAGGGTCTATGGAACGATAGGTTCATTTAATATGAGCCATGATGGATAGGGAGTTAAGGGTTTAAAGGTAATTGAAGAAAAAGGTGCAAAGGAAAGTTGGGAGATTAGCTAAGTGTTGAAAAAGACTAAGTGAGGGAGAAATCGGCTAAGTTTTGGTTGCGTGGGACCATGTTATGTTGTGCGAAATGGGGCAACTCCCAGAAAACTTGCGCGAACAACAGAGTTGTTGCGCAGGACCGCGCAACAGATATTGGTTGTGCGGGGAAAATCGCAGAGACAAAGGTTCACCACACGTAGAAATGAACTGCCAGGTGAGAAGCAATTTGGGTATTTATACTAAAGGCGGTCGAGTGCGGTATGCTGGTATCCGTTGTGCGGACCCGCGCAAACCCTTCCAGGATGATTGTTTTGATCCTTTTCTTTGATTATGGGGAAACAAAGAAAGGATCAAGGGGGCATCTGTTGAGGCATTAAAAAATGATGATGGGAAAAGATTGAAGTACAAGAAGAATGAGAGATAGAAAGAAAATTGGAAAAGAAGAAGGATGAAATAGCTTAAGGTGGTTTGCGCGTGTCCGCGCAACTGACGTCCGTTGCGCTGGACCGCACAATCCAAATTCCAGATTGCACGGGTTCACGCAATGGACTTCATGTCTGATTCTTTGTAAAAAGCCTAAAGTATTGAAAGGCGGGTCCCATGGCACCAAGATCGAGGCACCACACGTGCGAGAGCCTATAAATACCCCCTCCCCTCCTTTATTTGGGATTGATTGAAGATTTTGGAGAGGAAGCAGAGCGAGAAGGAAGACTGAAGGTAGAAGAAGTCTCGGTTGTTTGCGCGGATCCGCGCAATTGGTATCCGTTGCACGGGTCTGCGCACCAGACTGCCCTGCAGTCTGTGACACTAAAGAGCCGAAATGCTATTGAAATGGCTAATCTTCAGATTTCCTCTATTCGAAAGCTTTGAGAGCCAGAAGCCAGTAGAAGAGATATTTGAGTCATATTCCTCTTAAAGAGATGATCAAATTAAGAGTCGAAATGCTGTCAGATTTGATATCTGACTTATTCAATTTGTACATTCTAAATGATATATCTTAGAATCAAGGGATGCTTGAGGATGTAAATGAACTCGGTACTAATAGAATGTGATGATTGTCTTCTACTCTCTCTCTGTGTTACGCTTAAGTAAGATAATATCCCAAATCGAATGCTTTTGTTTCTTATTCGAAACACCTCACAATTATGTCTTTCAAGTGGCCTTACACAATTCAAAAACCCCACACTTTGAGTTTTTTGGATCACCTCAGATAAACCAATAGAAAGAGATTTTTCTGGCATAATCTCAATGAAACCAAAAGAATGAATTTACAAAACTGTAAAATACTTATCTGGATATTCTCCTTTTGATGTAGCCCAGAAGAACCAATTTGGAGTAGAAGTTCAACGTAGAAGTTCAATGTTCACACTCACTTGTGAAAAGGTTCTAAGTTCTAAATTGATTTTAAATTAAATCACCTTGGGCTAGCTTGATTTGATTTTGATTCTAATAAATGGGAATACTTCAATCCCTCTTTCAAATAAAATTAGAATGCAGAATACAAAATTAAATGCAAAAAGCTAATTAAAGAAAATATAAAATAAGAACTAGATAGCTTAAGAATATCACTAACTTATCTCTCAGAGTGGTGTATTGATTTTGCTTGAATTGGATATCAAACTCTGAAATTCGTGCTCTATTTATAAGTGCAGAAATTGCATCTACGACTGGTCCTGAGGTTGATTCGACTGGTTGAAGGACCAACAAACTTTTAAAAATTTGGGTGCGATAAGATCAGACCGTTCCAGAACTGGTCGAAGGACCTGCTCGACCGGTCGATCAACCTCCACGACTGCTCGAGTCCTGTCCACGACTGGTCATGTGGAACTCAAATTAGTTGCTGGACTTTGAGTCGAGCCTACAGGACTGGTCGAGCAGTGTCCAGGACCGATCGAGGCTTTAACAAAAAATCTCAAAAATAAGTAACAACCTTAAGAATGGTCGAGGATTTCTTGGACTGGTCGAGCCAATGTTAGAACTAGTCGAACTTAGTCTAAGACTAGTCGAAAAACAGACTATGCACTTATAAAATGACCTAATTAATTTATGTATTCAAAATGACTTATCCTATGGTCAATCTAGGGTCATTCATACCTTGTAAGCAATGTATAAACATTGAATCTTCTTTTGCTTCAGTTGATAGTTGTTCTTTGAAGTTCATGAAGCTTGAGACCTTTAGATGTAGCTTTGAAACCTTGAACTTTGAAGATTGAAAGAGTAACTATCACGAACCTTGAGTTGTACTTGAACATGTATATCTCTTGATCTTGCATTTGAAGTTCTTGAGATAAAGACCTTTGATCTTGTACATGAGATGCACTGTCTTGAATTTGTAGATGAGCTACACAAGACATACATTCCAAGAGGTTTTGACACTACAAAATTTGACAATCATATGAGCTAGAAAACATAGCACTTACAATCTCCCCCTTTGTTAAATTTGTGACAAAACACACTTCATTAAAAATAAGCATAATATGCACAATAAAGAATCATGCACCAGTTATCAATATAAACTAGTTACAACCTGATTAAAGAATCATGCACCAGTTATATAAATAGGTCAAAACAATTCGCATCTACTCCCCTAACAATACTGTTAAAGAATCATGCACCAGTTATATAAACAGGTCAAAACAATTCGCATCTACTCTCCAAACAATACTGTTAAAGAATTATGCACCAGTTATATAAACAGGTCAAAACAATTTGCATCTACTCCCCTTACAATACTCCCCCTTACTCCCCCATGCAAAAAAAAAAATAATGGATGGCTACCTATCCACAATCCACATGCCACATATCACAAGCATGATAAAATTCTCTCCCTTTTTGTCACAATATGACAAAGGAAGGAACCAATAAATAATAGTGGAAGTAGATAAATAAGGACAAATAAGAAGAGTAATGAGGAATAAATGATCAAGATATTTAAGATAGTAAATCCATAAACAAGCATTGTTCAAGCATGATCAACCATGTTCAACCCAGAAAACAAAAGAAATCCAAATATCTTAAAAGTTATTACAAACCACATAATCAAATACTAATCAGAACCCGATGAGGGAGTAGGTATGGTAAGATCAAGTTGATGAAGTCCCTTGTTAAGGCGCCTAAGATATTTGTGTATATATTTGAACTGCAAGTCATGGGACATATTCACGTTTTCTACCTTCTCCATAAGTGAGCACAATCGCACATCAAAATTAAATGGCTGATAATCAGGATCATCTGCTGAATCGGATTCGATCTCATCAAAAATATTATCCATATTGATGTTGTCTAGAGGCAAATCACCTTCTTCTTCATTTGCGGCATCAGCTCCACAAGCACCCACATTGACTTGGCCTGGGGCCAACCTCAAATTCATCTTATTAATATTGGAGTTGTTGAATTGTAGGTGATGAATAGGAGCTTCTCCTACAGGCATAGCTATTAAACTATGTGTGGCCAACATAGTCATAAGATACACGAAGGGAATGTCACTGTGTCCTGGATGGAGACGGAACTGAATGATGCAATGACAAATCAAGGAAGGAAGACATACAGATGTACCAAAGATGATGGAATGAAAAATAAGAACCATGAACGCAGTGAGTTCAGTTTTGTTACCAGAACGAGGATAAACATTCGAAATGAATATCCTGTGAAGGACTCTGTATCTGGGTAACAAATACTTTGAGGCAAGCGCATTTTCATTAGTATTCCATTCCACATCTATATTGCATAAATCTCTAGCTTTAGATGGTTTTCCTACTAGAGTGTTAATGGGAATACCTTCATCATTGATAAGTAAATCTATTAAGCCAGAGATAAGATGTCGATCCACATCAATTGGACCTTCTCTGGTTGAGATAGTGAATATCAGATTTTTAGTAGAAAAATCAGTAATACAAGCATACATAGCCTGTGTAATGAAGTGGTATGTCGGCTCACCCCAATGTAGTATGTTATCCCATCCTACAGACTGAAGGAAAGGAAGGATATCAAACGGAGCTAGATGATCAACATTAACAGGTCATTCAACTATAACATTGCATAACCTAATAGCCCGTACATAAGAGGGATCATCTTCGGGTGACCGAAAGTGGTGCACTGTTATAGGAGTTGATCAAGAAGTAGAAGGACCATGAGATCCTTTCTTCTTGGTTCTACCATCCATTTGTACTAAAGATAACAAAGAACAAATAGATTACAAAAGAGGTAGAGAGGGTTTTCACTAGATTAGATTTTTGAGAAGAAAATCCCAAAAACAACTATGAATCAAGAAATAAACCACACTAATGATGAAAATGGAGTGCAAAGAACTTGATTTTACAAGGAAAATGAAAACCATGCACTAACCTTGAAGAAATAGGAAATGGGTTCGACCGGTTGACTTAGGGTCATTGGAGAAGACACCCAAAATGAGGAAAAAGTGATTTTTCTCCCAAATAAAGCATCAAACCAGCACTACACAGCTGGTCGAGTACATGCTCGACCAGTCGTGCCGAGTATATACTCGACTAGTCGTGCACAGCCCAAAATATGCAATTTTCATAAAATTTAAAATTTTAAACATTTAAAATAACAAATATGTACATTATGATATAGAAATGCATGAATAATCAATTCAAATTGCACATACCAAGATCAAATTTCAATTTACCAAACCTGCTTTTGTCAAGTAATTTTGTGAATATGTCAGCAAGTTGAGTCTCGGTCGAAATATATTCCAAAGAAATTGTCTTTTCTTTCACTAACTCATGAATGTAGTGATAGCTAATGTCAATATGCTTGGTTTGTGAATGCTGGATTGGATTTTTAGATATATCTTATTTGCACTGAAATTATCACAATATAAAACTATAGAATCTTGTGCAATTCCGTAATCGCTTAACATTCTTTTCATCCATACAAGCTAAGTACATGCATTACCTGCTACAATGTATTCAGCCTCAGCAGTTGAGAGCGATACAAAACTTTGTTTCTTACTTTGCCAAGAAACTAAACAGTTCCCTACATAAAAATAACCACCACTAGTTGATTTTCAGTCATCAGTGTTACCAGCCCAATCAGCATCCTTGTAACCAGCTACTTGCACACTAGTATCATATGGATACCAGAGACCAAGATTAGCTGAACTAGCAACATATCGCAAAATGCGCTTAACAACAATTAAATGTGACTTTTTAGGGTTAGATTGATATCTAACACAAATTCCTATGCTAAATGTAATATCAGGTCTGCTCACAGTTAAATAAAGTAAACTTCCTATCATACTGCGATATATCTTAGGATTCACACTCTTACCTATAGAGTCTTTTGAGAGTTTTAATATAGTACTCATAAGAGTATCAAATTTTTTTTCATTCTCAAATCTGAACTTTTTAACTAAGTTCAGAGCATATTTGGTTTGAGAGATAAAGAAACCAACAGGTTGCTGTTTTACTTGCAACCCACCCTAGGAAATAATTCAATTCCTCAACCATGCTCATTTCAAATTTAGACTTCATAAGATCTGCAAACTCAACAGTCATGTTAGTATAGGTAGATCCATAGATAATATCATCAAGATAAATTTGCAATATTAAAATGTGATCATTATGTTTCTTTACAAACAATGTCTTATCAACACTTCTCATTAGAAAGTTATGACTTAGTAAAAACTTAGTCAACTTTTCGAACCATGCCCTGGGAGCTTGTTTCAAACCGTAAAGGGCCTTTTTTAGGCGGTATACATTATCAACATTCTTAGGGTCTTTAAAAATCATTGGTTGTTCAACATACACTTCTTTATACAAATCATCATTTAAGAAAGCACTATTTACATCCATTTGATATATTTTAAACTTTCTAAAGCATGCAATGGATATAAATAGTCTGATTGATTCAAGATGAGCTACTGGGGCAAAGGTTTCATCATAATCGATGCCTTCAATTTGAGTGTACCCTTGTACAACCAGCCTTGCCTTGTCTCAAATAATATTACCAAATTCATCAGACTTATTTTTGAAAATCCATTTTATTTCAATAATATAGTTATTTTTTGGTCTAGGAACTAAGTACCAAACATCATTTCTAATGAATTGATTGAGCTCTTCTTGCATCGTAACTATCTAGTTTTCATCAGTAAGAGCTTCTTTTATGTTAGCCGGTTCTATTTGAGATGTAAAACACACGTAATTACACATATCTTCTAGCTGTTTACGAGTGCGCACATCAGTGAGAGGGTTTCCAAGAATTTGATTAGTTGAATAGTCTTTAATAGTCCTCAGTTCAGAGTTATGTTGACTTGATAAAGAGTCTGGTTTATCAATTAAAAGAACATCATTTTCTAAACTTGACACATGTGTACTTAAGTGATCGTTAATAACCACACTAATGGACTCTTGAATAACACTAGTCCTTTTGTTAAAAACTCGATACGCTCGACTATTCAAAGTATACCCTAAAAATATCCCTTCATCACTTTTGGTGTCAAACTTATCCAAATTTTCTCGATCACGTAAAATGTAGCACTTGCTGCTAAAAACTCGAAAGTATTTGACAGTAGGCTTCTTATTAAACCATATTTCATAAGCTGTTTTACCATTTGATTTTCTAGTATATAACAAGTAGTATTTACGTCTTCGGCCCAAAGATTTTTAGGGAGCTTCATGCTATTTAACATTACATTTGTCATTTCTTAAAGCACTTTATTTTTTCTTTCTACTATACCATTTTGTTGTGGTGTTTTGAGCGTAGAGAATTCATGTGATATTCCCTGATCATTGTAAAACTTCTTAAAACTGCTATTCTCAAATTCTGATCTATGATCACTACGGATCTTACAGACTTGAGATCCTTTTTCCATTTGAATACGTTTAAGTACCCTTTTTACTTCATCGAGAGTTTCTGATTTGTCCCTTAAGAAGACCACCCACGTATATCTGGTAAAGTCATCAACAATTACTAGTATATACTTCTTACCACATCGACTCTCTGTTTTGGTTGGTCCAATAAGTTCTATGTGGAGAGGTTCGAGCAGTTTAGATGTGGCATTGGAGTTCACCTTTTTGTGAGTATTCCTGGTTTGTTTGCCGATCTGGCATTCACCACATATTTTGTCTATTTTCTGTATTTTGGGTAAGCCTCTTACCAACTCTCTTTTGCTCAATCTATATAAGTTGTGGTAGTGAACATGTCCAAGGCATTTATGCCATAATTTTGTCTCATTGGTATGGACCATGTAGCACGATAGATTAGATGAGCTTGAATCACTTACGATGTAGCAGTTTTCAGAAGTTCTACGACCAGTTAATATTACAGAATCATTTTTATTTAAAATTTCACACCCTAGGTTAGTAAATTTTACACTATGATTATTATCGCATATTTGAGAGATGCTTAATAAGTTGTGTTTTAACCCTTCTACATATAAAGCATTCTCAAATAGAGGGAGGTTAAAGAGTTAAACCGTACCTTGGCCAACAATCTTTCAGTTGCTACCATCATCGAATGTGACTGAACCATTAGTCATGTCTTTAAGATTGGTGAACAGACCTTTGTCACCAGTCATGTGTCTGGAGCATCCATTGTCTAGGTACCACTTTGAATGACTTGTAGCTTTGAAAGCAGTGTGGGCAACCAAGCAAGTAATCTTAGGAACCCATTTTATTATAGTCTTAGGTTTAGGAGTATAATTGGTCTTGTTATGTTTGTAGTTGTTATAAGACTGACCCATTGAGTTAGATTTTAAGAGCTCCTTAAGTAAGTCAACAATTTTCTCAGCTAAAGGATTATGATTATGATTTTTATAGTTGATATGGTTTCTTTTATGTTTTAAAGTTTGAAAAGTCTTAGTATTTTTATCATAGTTTTGATTCAGACTTTTCCCTTTTGAGTTTGAAGACTCTCCTTTCACAAATTTAGGTGGAGTATTCTTATGTTTGGGAGGAATACTTTTATAGTAGCCCAATTCAGATCAATCGCCACATTTTCTGGATCCGGATAAGAGTTTTTCTAACTTAAGATCACCTTGGGCATACCTCCAAGTGTCTTTTAAACTCAAAAGTGAAGAGACTTCAAGTTTTAGCTTTTCATTTTTAGATTTTAAGTTTTTAACTTGGGAATTTTTGAAATCTAACCCACACTTAGTTTTTTTAAAATAATCTGAAATGTGAGATTTTTCTAAAATAAGATTATTAAAATTTTCTTTAAGTTTTGAAAACTTTTCTTTCTAAAGTTTTAGTTTTACGGCAATTTTACAACTTTCCTTGTATAAGGCATTATAAGCATCTTGAAGATCTTCTTCAATTTCATGATCACTATTCAGATTTTCTTCACTAGTTGAATCATCGTGATCTGAAAAAGTGAATATGGCTAGAGTCATAAGGGCTTTGACTTCAGTACTCGACTTGGTTTCAGAATCTTCTGACTCAGAAGAGGGTTCAGAGCAGGAAGACTCATCCCAAGTAGCCAACATTCCTTTTCTTTTAGGTTTGTCCTTTTTAGGACTTTTGTTTGCTAGATGCCCATATTCATGGCAGTTGTAACATTGACTATCTTTTAAAGATTTTCAAGTTTTAGATCTAAATCTTTTCTTTTCACTAGGTTTTTGCAAATCCCCTATTTTAACTTTTAAAAAATCTTATAAGACTTTTTAGCTAAAAGGACCATATCATATTCAGAATTTTCTATATCAGAATTACTATTTTCTTGAGAAATAAGTTTAGAAGATTTAAGGGCGATGGATTTACCTTTAGGAGCTTTAAAGTTTAACTAATAGGTCTGTAATGAGCCAACTAATTCTTCTACCCTCATATTATCTGTATC
The DNA here is from genome assembly GCF_029962835.1 of Magnolia sinica. NCBI lineage: Eukaryota > Viridiplantae > Streptophyta > Magnoliopsida > Magnoliales > Magnoliaceae > Magnolia > Magnolia sinica. Next base: position 61,722,594 of record NC_080590.1, on the reverse strand, counting down.
ACGAAGTTCCTAGATCGCAGTCACCTTTGAATTGAATCGTTCAGGCAGTGAGTGTAGTATCTTTGCATAGACTTTACTTTCTAGGATTCTATCACCAAGACCCCACATAGAGTTGACAATGTCATTTAATCTTGTATAGAAGTCTATGAAAGTTTCACTTTCTTTCATATGAATTTCCTTAAATTTGGTTGTGAGGATTTGGACTTTAGATTTCTTAACAATTGTTGTTCCCTCCTGTGTCATTTCTAAAACATCCCAGGCTTTCTTTGCAATATCATAGGATATAATTCTCTTGAATTCATTCAGTGATAGTGCGCAAGTGATAGCATTTAGAGCCATTGCATTGGCACTACTCTTACTTTTCTAAAGATTGGTCCAAGTGAAATAAGGTGTTACCTTTACAGTTACAGATCCATCGGTACCAATCACTTCAGTGGTAGGAGGGGTCCAATTAGTCACTGTGGCTTGCCACACGCTCTCATCCATGAATTTTAAGAAAATTCTCATCCTGGCTTTCCAATATGGATAATTGGAGCCATCAAATGGTGGAGGCCTAGTGACTGAAAGGCTATCAAAATTTGACATCTTATAAAGCTCAGATCGATTAGCTCAGGAAATTAATCCAAAAGAAATAATAATTAAAGTGAGCTATTAGGCTTTGTACCACTTGAAACGGCCGAGCTAAGAGTCCTAGAGGGGGAGGGGGGTGAATAGGACTATGCTAAATTAAAAATTAAATGTGAAATTTAAACAAATATAAATAAAGATAGAATTAAACAATCCCATAATGCAGAAATGTAAAACAGCCTCAAGTGTACAAGTATTGAGAGGTTGATACAGATATTGTTCTAAGGACAACCTTACACCAACAACTAATGGCTTATGGTAGGACAACCTGATTCTTAGAACAGTCTGTGTATCAAAATCTCAAACCGATAAAGAGGAATAAAGAAATAAATAGCAAAGGAAATAACTAAGCTATTACAACATTCCCGCACTTGAATAAAAGAAATTACAACATTCTCCACAAATGCATAAAGGGAAAATTCAACACCCACAAAATGAAAAAATCAATCAATCACCACAAGACCAGAAATTATAGCGGTTCGCTTGTTTGTACACCAACTATTTAGAAAAACAGTCACACAACTACTCCACTCCTAATATCCTCACATAGTGGATATTAGCATTCACTATGAAAATAGGTTTTTCAAGGTTCACCTAAAACCCTCACAATTGTGTCTTTCAAGTGGGCTTACACAATTCAAAAACCCCATACTCTGAGTTTTCTAGATCACCTCAGATAAACCAAAAGAAAGAGATTTTTCTGGCACAATCTCAATGAAACTAAAAGAATGAATTTATAAAACTGTAAAATACTTATCTGGATATCCTTCTTTTGATGCAGCCCAAAAGAACCAATTCAGAGTAGAAGTTTAACGTAGAAGTTCAATGTTCACACTCACTTGTGAAAAGGTTCTAAGTTCTAAATTGATTTTAAATTAAATCACCTTGGGCTAGCTTGATTTGATTTTGATTCCAAGAAATGGGAATACTTCAATCCCTCTTTCAAATAAAATTGGAATGTAGAATACAAAATCAAATTCAAAAAGCTAATTAAAGAGAATATAAAATAATAACTAAATAGCTTAAGAATATCACTAACTTATCTCTCAGAGTGGTGTATTGATTTTGCTTGAATTGGATATCAAACTCTGAAATTCGTGCTCTATTTATAAGTGCAAAAATCGCATCTACGAATGGTCCTGAAGTCAATTCGACTGGTCAAAGGACCAACAAATTTATTAAAAATTTGGACATGATAAGATCAGACCATTCCACGACTGGTCGAAGAACCTGCTCGACCGGTCGAGTGGCCTCCACGACCAGTCGAGTCCTGTTCACGACTGGTCGTGCGGAACTCAAATTAGTTGCTGGACTTTGAGTCCAGCCTTCAGGACTGGTAGAGCACTGTTCACATGACTGGTCGAGCAGTCTCCAGGACTGGTCGTGGCTTTAACAAAAAATTCTAAAAATAAGTAACAACCTTAGGATTGGTCAAGGATTTCTTGGACTGGTCGAGCCAGTGTTAGGACTAGTCGAACTTAGTCTAAGACTAGTCGAAAAATAGACTATGTACTTATAAAATCACCCAATTAAATTATGTATTCAAAATGACCTATCCTATGGTCAATCTAGGGTCATTCATACCTTGTAAGCAATGTATGAACATTACATCTTCTTTTGCTTCAGTTGATAGTCGTTCTTTGAAGTTCACAATGCTTGAGATCTTGACATATGATGAAGCTTGAACTTGAGAACTTTTGAAGCTTGAATTTGTAATACACTGAAGCTTGAGCTTGAGGTACTTAATTTGTACTTCACTTAGAGCTTTGAGTACCAAAGTAATGACTATTGTCTTGCCTTTAGATGGAGCTTTGAAACCTTGAACTTTGAAGCTTGAAGGAGTGAACTATCATGAAACTTTGAGTTGTACTTGAACATGTATATCTCTTGATCTTGCATTTGAAGTTCTTGAGATAAAGACCTTTGATCTTGTAAATGAGATGCATTGTCTTGAATTTGTAGAAGAGCTACACAAGACATAGATTCCAAGAGGTTTTGGCACTATAAAATTTGTCAATAATAGGAGCTAGAAAACATAGCACTTATAGTGGTTTTCTCCGGACACATGTGCAGTGTAATGAATTACACAGTTGGAGTCAGTGGCATCAGTGGGGACCATGATCGATGTCAACAGTGAAATCCACTCCATACATTAGACTTACGGTAGACTTTTAGTCGAGAATGGATACTTTTACTCGAGTTTAGTGCGGCCCAAGGGATCAAATATTCCTGCTGTTCATCCTGCGTTTGAAGCGGTCTTCTTGCGAGCACGTGCATGGATGCATGTGGACTCTATGGTTTTGGTCGGCCCCACCGTCCGGACACAGTGGACGGTTCAGACCATCGAAATGACCAATGATGGTGGGCCACATCCCATCACAGCGGACGTCAGTTCGCTGCCTGCGTAAGAGAGGAGGCTGGGAGTCGGTTGAGCGCACGCTGATTGACTCCCTTGGTTTGGTGCACATCTGGTGTGCATGCGTTGTGTGCGCACCCAACCCAAAGTGGGGTCCATCATGATGTTTTTGAAACATATATACCATCCATTCATTTCTCCATCTAATTTGAGGGGTCGAGACCAAAGTTGAAGCATATCCAAAGATCAGGTGGGCCCCAAATTGGTGATTTATGGACGTTCTTCCCGTTGGACCACTTCCACAAAGATCCAAGGGCTGAAATTTTACATGTACAGTTTCTTTATGATCCTCAGGCCAAATATAAATTTTTTCCAAACGGATGGTGGAAACCCAGTGATCTTGCATTCAGGATGATTTTTAGGCTCCTTTATCTTCAATCACTTTGTTTTCTCGAATCTTTGGTGTGTGAATTCTTTAATCTTGGTCTCCTAAGATTCGTCCCTTGCCTTGGTGATTTTTGAGCGTTAAATCCATGCTTTTAATAATCTTTTCAGTCCAAGCTCCTAAATTTACCTTGCAACAAAAACATGATTAAAATAGAACGTTTAAGCATTATCATGTACGTAAAACCAAGTAATAACTGGGGTCTAATATGCAATATTTGATCCTTAACACAATCCCCAACCAGCATTTTGCTAGTCCTGAGCAAAGTATGTGAAAAATATTTCAAGAATTAAAGGATAATTTTTTATAAGTTCACATGATTCTTGAACATTAATCCAGAAAATATAATTCTAAGATACATTAATTTTGAGTCTTATTTGTTCCCAAACTCGAGTGCTCAGTAAATTTCACGGTCAAGTTCAAAGTATTAATCCATCAATTAGAACAATTCTAAACATTGAGTTCCATGGATGCATAGTGCAATCTTGACTTATCACAATTAAAGATCCAATCATCAATTTTCATGATAACATTGATAAAAAAAAAAGAGCATTCCAGATAACCAGACTTAAATCGAAACTTGCCTTACAATTCAACCTTTTTATTTTTTTAGCTTTTAATTTTTCCATCGATGGCTTCACGCTATGTCAACCTTTTTAAAGATCTTTAATAGGTAGCCATTTTTTATGATAACTATTGTTTAGCTGTGTATTCTCTCTCACTCTCTCTTACTCATGAACATGATGGACAAATTCCCCAGGTTGGTTCCTTCCATGCTTAGTGATTACCAGGTTAACAATTCAATATTGAACTGAAACCTTAATGTATAAGCTAAGTGTGACATGTGAAATCATGACTCAATCAACGTTTAAAACTTCTAATCATGGATTAATAATTCGAACTTAACTATGAAATCTAATAGGTAACTGAATCCAAAAGTCATAAATCACCAACATTAAATATCTTATACTTCTAAATCAAGGATGGTCTTCAAAATCACTCGAATTCACAAAATTTTTAGAAAAAATTGAAAAAATTTCACAATTTTTGCTCAAGACTGAGAAAACACTGATTAGGTAACATAATCTCCCATCCCCAACCCAAAATCTACATTGTCCTCATTGTGAAAGATATAAGTATGCAATGCACATGAGATAACGAAAGTAAAGGAGAAGCGATGGAAAGGTAGTACCTGAGGAAGGAATCAAGAGGCTTTTCCCAAAGGATCTCATTGTGAAGGTGGTTTAGCACAAGAGTTTATCAACCTAAAATAAACTATCCTAACATAGCAAAAAACAACCTACCCGAAACACATAAAGCCGACTATTCTAAAATGGTATAAAGCAAACTATCCTAGAACAAAAAATAGAAAACCTAACTACACCTCCGTCAGACTAAGAGATCAATCCTAATAAACAAGATCATTCAGAGGCATGGACATGTCCTTTGAATCAAATTTCTCAACAAATGGCTTTAATCGATGTCCATTCACTTTGAATTCATTGCCATTGTTTGGATTCCGAATCTCGATAGCCCCATGAGGATAAACATTGATAGCATTGAAAGGGCCGGTCTAACGAGATCGGAGTTTTCTTGAAAAGAGATGTAATCGAGAATTATACAAGAGGACCTTTTAACCTTCCATGAATGATTTTCGAAGAATATGTTGGTCATGAAACACCTTCATCATGTCCTGGTAAATTCTTGAGTTCTTGTACGCATCGTTCCGAATTTCTTCGAGTTCATTCAACTGAAGTTTACTTAGCGAGCCAGCGCTGTCCAAATTGAAATTCAGATTTTTGATCGCCCAATAGGCTCTATGGTCTAACTCCACAGGTAAGTGGAAAGCCTTCCCATAGACAAGTCTAAAGGGAGACATTCCAATATGGGTTTTAAATGCGGTACGGTAAGCCCATAAGCATTAGTCAATCAGATTGACCAATCCTTATAGTCAAGGTTAACCATCTTTTCCAAGATATGTTTAATTTTTCTATTGGAAATCTCAGCTTGTCCACTTGTTTGTGGGTGGAATGGAGTGCTCACTTTATGGGAGATGCCATATTTCTTCATTAAGTTCGCAAATGGCCTATTACAAAAATGTGAGCCTCCATCACTAATGATGGCTCGAGGCGTTCCGAACCGGGAAAGGATGTTCTCTTTTAAGAATTTAATGACCATTTGATGGTCATTAATCTAGCATGGAATCGCTTCGACCCATTTAGTGATATAGTCTACTGTGAGTAAAATGTATAAATGACCAAAAGATTGGGGGAATGGTCCCATGAAATCGATGCCCCAGCAATCAAATGCTTCTATGATAAGAATGGGATTCAAAGGCATCATATTTCGACGGGATAATGCTCCCAATTTCTGACAATGCTTACAAGCCTTGCAAAACTCATGAGTGTCCCTGAACATAGTGGGCCAGTAAAAGCCACACTACAGAATTTTGGTCATGGTCTTTTTAGCAGAAAAGTGACCACCATATGCCTGAGAGTGACATAAGGAGATGACACTTTGGTGTTCATTGTCTGGCACACATCTCTTTAAGATCTGGTCTGGGCAATATTTAAACAAATATGGATCAACCCAGAAGAACTTACACACCTTGGTGAAGAATTTTTTCTTATCTTGCGCAGTCTAATGTGTCGGCATGAAACCTGTGGCAAGATAATTAGCAATATCAACAAACAAGGTGAATGGGAGACTTTGAACAACTGTTCGTCAGGAAACATGTCATTGATATGTGTCGTCTCAAGGGAATTTGGGAGATCAAGTCAGGAAAGATGGTCAGCCACTACATTCTCTACTCCCTTTTTATCTTTTATTTCTAAATTAAATTCTTGGAGTAAGAGGATCCATCCAATCAAGCAGGACTTAGCATCATTCTTAGAAAGAAGATACTTGAGCGCCGCATGATCTGTGTAAATGACAATCTTAGATCTGATCAAGTAGGACCTAAATTTGTCCAAAGAGAAACTACGACTAAGAGTTCCTTTTTCGTAATCCAGTAGTTCACTTGGGCAGGATTGAGAGTACTACTGGCGTAATGAATAACGAGGGCTTGTTTTCTTTTTTCTGGCTTAGAACCACCCTAAGAGCATAGTCAGATGCGTCGCACATAAGTTCAAAAGGAAGGTCCAATTGGGTGGCTGCATGATAGGTGCAGTGGTTAACATGCCCTTAAGCTTAGTGAAAGCTTTCTAGCATTGCTCAATCCACTCATATGGTTCATCCTTTTGGAGTAGATTACATAGAGGACGAGAGAGGAGACCAAAATCTTTTATGAATCTTTCGTAAAAGCTGGCGTGTCCTAAGAAGGATCGCACGTCTCGTATGTTCTTGGGTGGAGGTAGGTTAGAAATAAGATCAAATTCTGCCTTATCTACCTCGATTCCTTTGGACAAAATGATATGTCCAAGGTCAATTCCCTTATAAAACATGACGTGGCACTTTTTCCAATTTAGTACCAAGTTCTTTTCTTCACATCGCTTCAGCACATTTTTCAAATTCTCCAAACATTTGCTGAAGGATGGATCAAAAACTGAGAAATCATCTGTGAAGACCTCTAGATATTGCCCCACCATGTCAGAAAAAATACTCATCATACATCGCTGAAAGGTGACGGGAGCATTGCATAGTGCAAATGGCATCCTTCGATAAGTAAAGGTGCCAAAAGGACATGTGAACGTGGTCTTTTCTTGATCTTCAAGGGCTATCTCAATCTGATTGTAGCCCAAATATCCGTCAAGGAAACAGTAATATGAATGACCAGCTAGCCTTTCCAAAATTTGATCAATGAAGGGCAAAGGAAAGTGGTCCTTCCTCGTGATGGTATTTAATTTTCTGTAGTCAATGCACATTCTCCAACTAGTAGTAACTCTAGTTGGCACGAGTTCATTATCAGCATTGGCTATGATGGTGATTACGGACTTCTTAGGAACCACCTGAGTTGGATTCACCCATTAACTATTGGATATAGGATATATGATACCCGCATCCAATAGTTTAAGAACCTCGTCCTTAACCACTTCCTTGATATTTAGATTTAGTTTATGTTGTGATTGCCGAGAAATTTTCATATTATCCTTAAGATAAATGTGGTGAGTACAAATCGAAGGATCAATTCCCTTAAGGTCCGCAATCGCCCATCCAATGGCTCCCTTATGGTCAATGAGAGTAGATATGAGCATACTCTCCTATTCTTGCTCAAGGTGAGATGAAATCACCACCAAATATGTCTCTTCTTGACCTAAATAGACATATTTCAAATCATAGGGCAATGGTTTTAGGTCAAGCTTCGGTGCCTTGAGGTTATATGGTAGAGATACTTCATTAATTTGGGGGCATTTTTCAAATTGTGGCCTCCACCGATTAACTTCAAGTACCAGCGCAGTATCAAGCATGATACCCATCTCCCTAATTATATCATCATCTAAATCATGGGAGTGGGCCAAGCACGTCTCTAGAGAGTTAGAGGAATATCTCAAAAGTGTTCTATCTTCCATGAAAGAATCAATCATGTTAATGTCATGGAAATCATCATTATTGTTTAACCGTCTGCCTGTGTTGAGAAAGATATTCAACTCCAATGTCATATTCCTGAAAGATATACTCATGACTTAATGATTGCATTTGAAGTGGCGAGGAAGTGGCGACCAAGAATGATGGGAATTTGAGTGCTCATGTTACTGATGGGTTCCGTATCCATGATGATAAAATCTACTAGGTAGTAGAATCTGTCAACCTGGACCAACACATCCTCAATTATACCTCTTGATACATGCACCGAGCGATCAGCAAGTTGTAATGTAGTTAGTGTGGGTTTCAATTCACTCAAACTTAACTGTTTGTAGACCGAGTAAGAAATCAGATTTATGTTCACTCCTAAATCAAGAAGTGTGTACTCAATGTGGTATTTCCCAATTACACCATCGATGGTTGAGCTACAGGGTCTTTGAATTTTCTAGCACATCTTGCTTTAGGATGGCACTCAATTTTTCAGTTAAAAATATTTTCTTTTGAATATTTTGTCATCTTTTGGTTGTACACAAGTCTTTTAGAAATTTGGCATATGAAGGTATTTGTTTTACAACATCATGTAGAAGAATATTAACCTTCACTTGTTTCAACACATCTAGAATGTCCTGAGAGTTAGAGAGAGGTTTTAGTGCAACCAACTATTGGGGGAATGGGGCAATCGTCTTGCCTTGAATTCTGGTTCCAATTTTTTTGGAGGAGTGCTAGGTCTATCATTGTTGTCATCTTTCGGGTCCTTAGGTTTTTTAGCCCTAATCGGAATATTTTTGTTAATGGTCTTCCCACTCCTAAGAGTGGTGATAGATTTAGCTTGCTTCTGAAAAGGCCGAGCTTTAAGTCCTAGAGGGGGGGGAGGGAATAGGACTATGCCAAATTAAAAATTAAATGCGGAATAGAAAGATAGATAGCACAATCACATAGTAAAATAGCACAAGTAAATAGCAACCTCAAATGTACTAGTCTTGAGAGGTTGATACAAATTGAGTTCTAAGGACAACCTAACACCAAAAACCAAAGGCTTATGGCAGGACAACCTTAATAGAACGTTTGAAAGTATAAAAAACCCAAATTAATAAAGAGGCAAAGGAAATAAACTAAGTTATTACAACATTCACCACAAGTGCATAAAGTAAATTACACTATTCACCATAAGTGCACAAAGTAAATTACAACATTCACACACAAAAACAAATCCAACCATCCACCAAACCTTAGGAATTATAGTGGTTCATTTGTGTGTACACCAACTGTTAGAAAACAGCCACACAGCTACTCCACTCCCAATATCCACACCCACAGGATCTTGGCTTTCATTATGAAATAAGCTTGGATTAGTTGAACAAAGACTAGGATTAGTCAAGGATATGACCCAAATAAAATATGCAATGAATATGACTCATCCTATGGTTAATTTAGGGTCATCCATACCTTGTTTGTGAGTTTGAACAGTTGAAACAATGTTCGCTCTGCTAACTCATTCAGTTACAATACTTAAAGCCTGTCTTCAAAACTTGAACTTGAGCTTGAGCTAGGGCTTGAGTTCTTGAGTCTTTAAAGTACCGAACTTGAATATTAAACTTGAACTTGAGCCTTGAACTTGTACTTGTACTTATACTTAAGCTTGAAATCTTGAACTTCGATAATGTTCTTCAACTTGAATACATAGAAAAGTTTAACGAAGACGTGGACAACTTTAAAATGCACAAAGTTGATCTATTCATCTCATCAATACATGATAAAGATTCTAAATGATTTGGCACAACAAAATTTGACAACTCTAGGTGCTAGATTTACAATATAGCATTTACAATCTCCCCCTTTGTCAAATTTGTGACAAAACCAAACATAGAATCATGCACCAGTTACTAAATAAATAATCATGCACAATAAAGAATCAATCACCAAATGTGCAACAGTTACTCTCCCGTCAATCCATTACTTCCCCTCAATCTAGGGGAGGTGATATGTAGAACCTCTATAAATCAAATACATGTCCAATCCAAAAAAAAAATACACCACATTCTACAATCACACATCCCCAATCATCAAAAAGTATTAAAATCAATCCAAAATTTCTCCCCTTTTTTATCCCAATATGATAAAGGAAAGAAATACAAGAAGATGATATAATCAAAGAGATATAAGAAGTATAAGAAATAAGAGAGGAAATATCATTAACATGGTCATCAAAATATATTCAAGAAACATAAAGTCATGTTAAAAAAAAAAATATATAAGTCCAAATACTATCCAAGCATAAATAAAGATAAGAGTTAATATATGCCCAAAATAAAAAGACTAGCCAGAACCAGAAGAAGGAGCAGGGATAGAAGGATCAAGTTGATGTAATCCCTTATTAATGCGCCTAACATATTTGTGCATATACTTGAATTGAGATTCCTGGGATACATGCAAACCTTCCACCTTTTCCTCTAAGGTTCTCAATCACTCATCAAACTTAGATAGCTAAAAGTCAGGATCAGCCTTAGAATTAGATTCTAATTCATTAAATAAATCATCCATGTTCACATCATCAGGAGGTTAAGCATCTTCCTCTCTAGCTTCTTCAGAAGCTCCTCCATCATCCCTATCAACTTGGCTAGGTACCAATCTTAGATTCATCTTGTTAATGTTGGAATTGTTGAAGGGTAGATGGGAAATAGGAGCTTCTCCAACAGGCATGAGCACAAGACTATGAATAGCTAGGGTGGTCATCAAATATGCAAAAGGAATATCACTATGGCCAAGATGGAGACGAAATTGAATTACGATATAACAAATAAGAGATGGAAGACAAACTTGAACACCAGAAACAACTGAGTGAAGAATGTGAGCCATGAAAGATGTTAACTTAGTCTTGTTACTAGACCGAGGATACACATTTGAAATAAATATTCGATGAAGAATCTTATATCTAGGTAACATATTTTTAGAACTGAGCACAATACCAGAATTCTATTTCGCATTCATGTTGCATAACACTCTAGTTAGCATATGTTTTTCTGATTCATACGGTCTCGCAACTAACATAAAGATAGGTATTCCTTCATCATTTACAGGAATATTCATCAAACCAGAGATCAAGTGACAGTCTACATCAACTGGACCTTCTTTAGTTGTCACAGTAAAGGTTAAGTTTTCAATAGAGAAGTTACTGATACATGTGTGCATGGCCTGTGCAATGGACTAGTATGCAGGACTACCCCAATTCAATATGTTAGCCCATCCTATAGCTTTAAGGAGGGGAACTATATTGAAAGGACTCAAATGATTAGAATTAACAATCCGCTCAACAATTTCATTGCATAGACGAATATCCCGTATGTATTTGGGATCCTCTTCGAGTGGTCGAAGAGAACGCACTATAACCGGTGTGGAATGAGAAGAAGAGGGACCACGAGAGGATCTCTTCTTATATCTACTATTTATTTCACAATGTAAAAAAGAAATACAAGAAAGGAATGGAGGGTTTCACCCAAATCAAATTTTTTGCTAGAAAAATAAAGAAACCATTGGAAACCTTAAAATAAACCTCAAAATCAAGGAAATAGAAGTACAAAGATCCTAAATCCAAAAGAAAAATGGAAAATATACACAAACCAAGTTACAATCGAAGGTGGGTTAGACTGGTTGTGGAAGGGCTCGTTGGAGAAAATGAGAGAATGGAGAAAAATTGCTTTTTCCACATTTAAAACCCCCAAACCCGACCTACTCGTCTCGTCAAGTACATACTCGACCGGTCGTGCCACGACTGGTCGAGTATGTACTCGGCTGGTCATGCAACCTTAAAAATTTTCATTTTTCAACAATTTTTGATTTTTAAAAAATTCCAAACAATAAAAACATACAATATAGTACAAGCAAACACAATTAACTCAGATCACATTACACATACCAATATTTAATTTTAATTTAACAAACCTGTTTCTGTCAAGTGGTTTTGTGAAAATGTTTGCAAGTTGATTTTTAATTTGAATATAATCTAATGAAATAATCTTATCTTCCACTAATTCACGAATATAATGATATCTAATGTCAATATGCTTAGTTCATGAATGCTAGATTAGATTTTTAGAAATGTTGATTGTGTTAAAATTATCGTAATACAAAACCATAGAATCTTGCGAAAATTCATAATCGTTTAACATCCTCTTCATCCACACAAGATGAGTGCATGCATTACTGGCTGCAATATACTCAGCCTCAGCTGTGGAAAGCAATACGGAACTCTGTTTCTTACTATGCCATGAAACTAGACAGTTCTCGACATAAAAACATCCACCGCTAGTAGACTCGCGATCATCAGTATTACTAGCCCAATCAGCATCCATATAATCGGCTAATTGAACATTAGTATCATGTGGATACCAAAAATCAAGATTTTTTGAACTTACGACATATCTCAAAATACGCTTAACAGCAATCAAGTGAGATTCTTTAGGGTTAGATTGATACCTAGCACAGATTCCTACGCTGAATGCAATATCGGGTTGGCTCGCAGTTAAACATAATATACTACCTATCATACTGCGGTACAACTTAGGTATACACTTTTACCTATTGAATCCTTAGAGAGCTTCAGAGTCGTACTCATAGGAGTATCGAAGTTACTGCTCTTGAATCTAAACTTTTTCACCAAGTTTAGAGCATACTTGGTTTAAGAAATAAAGATCCCATCTTCAAGTTATTTCACTTGCAGACCTAAAAAATAGTTCAGTTCTTCAACCATGCTTATTTCAAATTTGGACTTCATTAAATCTTGGCCAACAATTCTACAGTTGCTACCATCACTGAATGTGACTAAACCATCAGTCATATCTTTGAGATTGGTGAACAAATCTTTGTCACCTGTCATGTGTCTAGAGCAACCACTGTATAGGTACCACTTGGATTGACTCAAAGCCTTGAAAGCGGTGTGGGCAACCAGACAAAAAACCTTAGGGACCCATTTCATTACTATTTTGGGTTTTGAAGCATAGTTGGTTTTTCTATGCTTATAGTTGTTATACATTCTACCATTTGAGTTAGATTTTAGAAGCTCCTTGAGTAAATCTACAATTTTCTTAGCTAAGGGGTTATTATTCTGATTTCTATAATTGATATGGTTACTTTTAGGTTTCATAGCCTGAAAAGTTATAGGATTTTTGAAACTATTTTGATTCAGACTTTTCCCTTTTGAGTTAGAGGACTCCCCTTTAACAAACTTAGGAGGAGTGGACTTACTTTTAGGAGGTATATTCTTATCGTAGCTCAAACCAGATCTATCGCCACATTTCCTTGATCTAGTTAGAAATCTTTCTAGTTTAGGATCACCTTAGGCATACCTCTAAGTATCCTTCAAACTCAAGAGAGAAGAGACTTCTAGTTTTAGTTTTTCATTTTCTGATTTAAGTTTTCAACTCGGGATGTTTTGAAATCTAAATCACACTTAGCCTTTTCAAAACAATCAGAAAAATGTAATTTTTCTAAAACTAAGTTATCAAAATCTTCTTTTAACTTTAAAAACTTTTCTTTTTAAATTTTTAGTTTTACAGCTATCTTGCAACTTTCCCTGTATAGGGCATTATAGGCATCTTGTAAATCATCATCATTTTCAGTGTTGCTTCTCATATTATCATCATAAGTTGAATTACAATTGTCTGAAGATGTAACTCTGCCTAGAGTCATTAAGGCCTTGACCTCATTAGTAGACTCGAGTTCAGAATCATCTGACTCAGAAGAAACTTCAGAGCAAGATGATTCATCCTATGTAGCCAACATACCTTTCTTCTTAGGTTTATCCCTTTTTGGACATTTGTTGCCAGATGCCCGTATTCATGGCAGTTGAAGCATTGACTGTCTTTAATAGATTTCCAATTTTTAGATCTAGTCCTTTTCTTTTTAGAAGGTTTTTGAAAATCTACCCTCTTTTTGTCTTTAAAAATTTTATACAACTTCTTAGCTAATAGTGCCATATCATCTTCAGAATTTTCACAATTAGAATTACTAGCATTATTATGAGAAGTATTTTTAGAAGACTTAAGAGCTATGGACTTACCTTTAGGAGCCTTAAAATTTAACTCATAGGTTTGTAAAGAACCAACAAGATCTTCAACCCGTATATTATCCTTATCACGAAGTTCCTGAATGGCGGTGACCTTAAAATTGAACCTATCAAGCAATGAGCGCAATATCTTTGCACAGATTTTACTTTTTGGGATACTATCACCAAGACCTCACATAGAGTAGACTATGTCATTTAACTTAGTATAGAAGTCCATGAAAGTTTCACTTTCTTCCATACGTATTTCCTCAAACCGAGTGGTGAGGATTTGAAGTTTAGATTTCTTGACTATAGCCGTACCCTTGTGTGTCATTTCTAGAATGTCTCAGGCTTTCTCTGCAGTATCACAAGATATAATTCTTTTTAATTCATCCAGTGATAGTGCGTAAATAATTGGATTTAAAGCCTTTGCATTGGCATTACTCTCATTTTTTTGAAGAGTGGTCCATGAAAAATAAGGTGTAGCTTTAACAAATTTAGTTCCATCATCACCTAGAACTTCATATGTGGGTGGGATCCATCTAGTTACTGTGGCTTGCCATACGCTCTCATCTATTTGACCTTAAAAAGATCCTCATTCTGGCTTTCCAATAGGCATAATTGGAGCCATCAGAAGGTGGAGGCCTAGTAATTGAGAAGATATCAAAATTTGACATCTTATAAGCTTAGATCAGTTAGCTCAAGAAATAAATCCAAATAAAAAAAGGAGCTATTAGGCTTTAATACCACTTGAAAAGGCTGAGCTCTAAGTCCTAGGGGGGGGGGGGGGGGGGTGAATAGGACTATACCAAATTAAAAAATAAATACGGAATATAAGGATAGATAATACAATTAAATAATAAAATAGCACAAGTAAATAGCAACCTCAAATGCACTAGTCTTGAGAGGTTGATACAAACTGAGTTCTATGGACAACCTAACACCAAAAACCAAAGGCTTATGGCAGGACAACCTTATCAGAACGTTTGTAAGTATAAAAAACCCAAACTAATAAAGAGGCATAGGAAATAAACTAAGTTATTACAACATTCACCACATGTGCATAAAGTAAATTACACTATTCACCATACGTGGATAAAGTAAATTACAAAATCACACACAAAAACAAATCCAACCATCCACCACAACTTCAGGAATTATAATGGTTCATTTGTGTACACCAACTATTAGAAAATAGCCACACAACTACTCCACACCCATGAGATATTGGCTTTTACTATGAAATAAAGTTTTCCAAGGTTCACCTTAAAACCTTCACAATTGTGTCTTTCAAATGGGCTTACACAATTCCAAAAACCCCATAATGAGTTTTTCCTAACTGAATCTCACAAACCACAAAATGCAGCAATTTAAATTGTACTTATCTAAAGATTCTTCTTCTGATGAAGCCCGGTAGAACCAATTCCATGTAGACGAAGATGTTCAATGTCCAGTCTCAAAAGTGAAAGGATTCTAGGTCTAAATTAATTTTAAATTAAATCAACCTGGGCTAGTTTGATTTGATTTTTATCTCAAAAGAGGGTAAATCACAATTCCCTTCTTTAATGAAATAAAGTTGAATTGAGATCACCAAATCAAATAACAAAAGTTATTAAAATGAATCTAAAATGAGCACAATATAACTTAACAAATACAAGAACTTATCACTCAGAGTGATGACTTGATTTATCTTGGAATTAATGAAAAACTTTGAAATTCATCCTCTATTTATAGGTGAAAATACTGTTCTCTCAACTAGTCTAAGGGTCGATTTGACTGGTCGAAGGACCAACCAATTTTTAAAATTTTTGGTGTGATAAGATAAGATCGTTACTTGACTGGTCGAGTGGTTTGCTCGACTGGTCAAGCAATGCACTCGACTGGCCGAGTGAGACCAAAAAACCTTGCTGGACTTTGAGTCGAGCCTGCACTACTGTCGAGCACTGTTCACTCAACTGGTCGAGCAGTCTCTACAACTGGTCGAGAGTGAAATTACGGTAATGACTACTCTAGTAGAAGCAGGAATAGGTCAAACTATCCTAGAGGGTGGTGAATAGGACTTTATAAAATTTTATGACAGTTTAAAATTCTATCATCATTATCTTGATCTAATATAACAATTTATCAAGATATCTTTAACTTAACTCTAATGGCTTCCAAGCCAAATAGAGGATCCAATCAAAAGACTATTCAATATTTAAGCAATATATAAATTTAGTCTATGATGGATGGAATGAGTGACTATGTGTGGAATGTGATACTTATCAGTTCTTAAATAGTCATGTCATCTTGCATCATGTGAATATTCAAAGTAAACACAGAGAAGTAAAGTGTAAATAACAATCCCAAACACAGTCATGTATAGTGGTTCGGCTACTTTCCTACTCCACTCCCGGCGGACACACTCAACCCTTGAGTGTGCCAGATTTCACTAACGGAGGTTTCAAATTAGGTTTACCTCAAACCAGTACAACCTACATAAGGCTGACTCTAGGACCTACATAAGGTATCTAACATGTCTCTACGAGACACAAGTTTATGTCCCATACGGGAGCAATGGTCAACACACAACACCTAGGTTTTAGGCCACACAGGCCAAGGATCCATACAAGGAACCTAGAGTTTATGCCCTACATAAGAGCAAAGGTCAACACGCAACACTTAGGTTTTAAGCCACACAGGCCAAGGGTCCACATAAGGAACCCAGAGTTGATGCCTTACACAAGAGCAAAGGTCAACACACAACACCTAGGTTTTAGGCGACACAGGCGAAGGACCTACACTAAGGACCTAACTTTATGCTCCCCATGAGCAAGGGTCAACAGATAGCACCCACACTTATTTTCCCATCGGAAGCCTCCTATGAGGACTTGAAAGGGGTGAGAATCACCTGTGACCCAAACCTACACAAAGGAATGATCAGCAAGGTCTCTGGACTCTTATGACTTATGGATAAGTAGATGAGGCCCATTTAGCACGTTGATGAAGATCTCCTCCTTTTATGATGAAGAATCTTCAACTCCCTTGATCCGCAACACTTTTGATGCTCCAATGTAAGGCGACGGGTTGGGTCAAGGTTATGTTGGAATCCTACTCTATTAAATGTTTTCTTATTTTAGAGACAGAGTGATTCCAAGCATCTAAGAATTCAAGGTATCCCAGCTCAATGATTTTCCATTAAGGTGGTAGCTGAATGATCCTTAAATGCGAAAGTTCATTCGTCAATCCACTCTATTGAATATCAATGATGAGGGTGGGTTGGAGGATGAACTCCCATGAGAGAAAAGGGCTTAGGGTAGGTGATCTGAATTAAACACTTAAAAGCTCTATTTATTTTCCTTGCAAACAACCTAAGGCAAGCTCTCATTAAATAGGTAAAAAGTTCCAACGGAAATAAAACAGTCATATTTTTTTACAGAGTTCGATATCATCTCGCGTATACTCTCGATAACTTCGAATGGCCGCTCGATGACACAAGCTCAATCTATTAAACGCTTTTGAACCTTTTTACCAACTGATCGAAGATATCAAACATGCTTTGATGTCATCGGATTTCGAACTCCAATTTTATCGACCCATGGTTTGAATCCTCGATATTTAAAAACATGAGAGGAAACTTACCTTAGGAACTAAACAAGTGACAATATGATCAGCATTCCTCGATATCATCTGGTTTTGAATATCGATGATATCAATAGTAGTTTAGATTTATTGATCTCTTCAAGGAATTTTCCTTTAAACTCGCTGGACAATTTATGCCCCAATTCGATGACATCGACCTAGTCTCGATATGATCGATCTTTGAATATCGATATCATCGAGTGATTCTCGATTCCTCAAACATTTAAAAGAATTTACCTGAAAGCTTGCTGGACAGATTTGTGTCCCATTCCGATATCATCGAAAGTCCACCGACATCATCGAGATTTGAAATTCGAAGATATCGAGGCTCTCTTTGAGACATCGAAAATCACATGATTTTCCTTAATTGCTTACTGGGCACAAACTGACCAGATGTCAATTTTATCGAGCCGTTTCGATGAACTCAAGATTTGAAAGTTGATGATATCGATGATATCAATAGTAGTTTAGAGTTCAATTTCATCGAAGCACTGTCGATAAATCGACAAAGGTTAAAAACTTAGAGATTTTCCTGATTTTGCAAAACAGTTTTGACACCTTAACCCCTATGTTGTTCTACCCATTTTTAAGGGTTTTGTATACTTGGTGTTTTGGGTCATGGGATGTGAGGCTAAGTTTACCTTTGTAGAATCTGAAGCCACATCCAATTGAGGCAGATGCTTGAACAATACTCCTATGGGGCTTACTTGTCTTAATGACTCAACACTCACGCTAATTGACAAACCAGGGCACTTTCAATCTCCCCCTTTGTTAATTACGTGACAAAACACCTAAAATCTTAGAACAACATCTAGACCAACACCCTAAATTGTGTGTACATGAACTTTACACAATTTTACAAATATGCTATTGAGTTCACACATAAGATTGTAACATTCAGTAGTAGCTGCTACCCCTATCTTCCTGCAGCTGCTCCCCTTAACACCTGCACCACCATTCATACATAGATAGACACAATTTTCTCCGTGGTGGGATTTGTTCTCCCCCTTTTTGTCAGTCATTGGCAAAGGGAAATATCTCAATATGATTCGACTGAAGTTAAAGTATACAGACAGGGGAGAATCAAGACTAAAGGAGAGTTATGATTTCTCAACAACAAATAGCAAGATATCTTTAAACATTAGAAATCACAATCCAGCTCACAAACAGAATGGATATACAATAATTATCAGGAGAACAGTCAGAATAATATATACCATTTGCATTCATCATTCCATAGATATGCTATATAAATCTAGATAAGATGATTCATGAATATCCTGAGCAGATAAAGACGACAGAGAAAAAGGCATCAAAGATAAATATATATCATCATGTAAGCCAAATAAAATATCCAAAATAGAACACACTACCCAAGTTTGGCAGTATCCAATCATCCAAAATAAAATATCCAAAATACATTGCCCAAAGCTTGGAAGAATTAACAATCCACAAACACACATTCAGCCCATCCATGGGCATATAAGAACCTCCGTATTTTCCTCCTTCAGAGGACAACTATTACAATAAAAATAATTTGTTACCGTCCTCAGTTAGCTGACGTCACATACACTCACAAGATCGCAGGGCATTCAAAAAGATATCGATGCCTGTATGAAGAGATGAGTATCTAGTGTATGTGACGACATAAAGGCTATCGATACTATGGTGGAGGGGCCGATGAAGACGGTGCGGTATCTTCTCATTGGCATGTCATCAAATCAATCAGTTGCTGCACCGTTTGTTGTACCCCAGCCACCAATCTTTCCAGGACAGTGAATCATTCATTCATCGTTTCCTTCATTTGAGTTACTTCTCGCAACGTCGTCTCGATCTGATCTTGATGTAATTTGAATCTTTTGGTCTGCACAGGGTCGGTTGAAGACGGAGCTTGCTGCGATTCGAGTGGGTCTCCTTCACCTGTGCGGCTCCTTCACCCATTTCACCTTCTTCATGAATCTCCTCCTAAGGTTGATCTTCTGGATATCGATGAAACTTCAAATCCATCTTCCTAATATTGACTTTGTTGAAATGTTGGAGAGGTAGCTCCCGATCATTTGTCAATGGAAGATAGATCTTATCACTTAACACATGAACAAGCTGAGGGAAGGGTAGTTGGACGTCTCTAGAAGTGTGAATGGCGTACACCAGCTAGTGAATTATCAAAGTGGGAAGACAGAGCTTGATCCCAATTGCCACATAATACACGATCATGACCATAAATCCTGTAAGGTCAGTTCGGTTTGTTCCTCTAGGGTACACGTTTGTGGCGAATAAGCCGTGTAGAACTCAGTACTTGGGATCCATATATTTTTCCTTTAATGCATTACCCTAGTACTAAGGAATATCCCTACCTTGGCATAGAAATGACGTGATCTTAGATCGAGTCACTGGATTTTCAAGATCCAGATTAGAGAGACCGATTGGAGACTAAGTGAGACCAAAAAATACTTACAATTGATTCTGAGGTAATTTCAACATTGGTATCCCCAATAGAGATAGTTGTGGAAGGAGGGTCTATGACAGGAGAATGGTTGGAAGCAAAGAATCTATAGGTTCTTTCATAATGACATGGGCCATCAAAATCAAGCATAGGCAACCAATCTATTGCAACCAATAAAGGTTCCAAGTTGTAGGGTTTTAGGCAATCCCTATCGACTTTGCGTTCATGTACTAACTGTCTCCCAATATATTTTGCTAGAATAGGGTCTACCGCAACAGGAGGAGGAACAGGCACAACACTTTGAGACTTGCCACACGATGTGTAGGGGTCCCTTAATCAGAAGACTTTGCCTTTTCTTTAGGTGCAAGGATTTTATATCTAAAGGATCTTGAGGATTCCCCAGTAATAGGAGTTTTTCCTTTGTCCTTCCCCATTGAACGTTTACAACTCAGAATGGGGTGACAGAGACTGGAATCTAAGAGAAGATTGAAGGATTTTGACAAGAATTGATGATTCTCTAGACAATACTTCTCACCCTAATCTAGAAATACCCAAAGTTACAAGATGCAATCTTGAGAAATCAAGAGAATAGACAAGGAATTACCTGATTTGGGTGATCTTGGAAGGCTCACAAATGAAAAAACATGTACAATGGCCGAGGAGGACGAGCGGCAGAGAGAAAGCCGACCATCGAGTAAAGAAATGAATTTTTCCTGCTCATTCACCTTTTTATCGGGTGGTAACCTTCGATATCATCGAACTTGGTTTCGATGATATCGATATACCCTAATCGATGTTATCAATGATGAGTTCGAGGGTAGACCAATCGACCCGACGTTTCAGATTCTTGAGAGGTCGTCGATGGAATTGATGTGGTTTCAATGATATCGGTAACTCGTTCGATTCAACGATTCACTTATCGAGAAGAAGGATATGACATGTTATCTCCAGTTTTTGATAATCTTCCATATATGTATATCTTCAAATATTTTCATATCAGCTTTAGTATGCAATCAAAATCTTTACAAAAAGTTGTACCATCCAAAATTATAAACATCAGTAATGCTTATATACAAAAAAATGTTTGAGGTGTAAAGACCTCAAATATATCATGAAAATCATAAAAAAAAAATGCATCATTTCAATTATCCATCCAGGTTTAGATGCTATGACCTGGACTTGTTTTCTATAGTCAATTGTTACTGGGCACATGGATCATCCTTCCCATTGCCATTAATGACATAACAGTGGTCACTTGTGCGACCAACCTTCATCACTAGTTTACCTGATAGGTTTAGGATCTTGCATTCTTGCCTGTTGAATGTAACCACATTCTCATTGTCACATATTTGAGAAATGCTTGAAAGATTATGTGTCAATCCTTTTATACAAAAGGCATTCTCATTTTTTAGCATATCCATTCCTTTGATAGTTCCCTATCCTATTACCTTAGCGGTGCTTCCATCCCCATAAGTGACTATCCCATCATCAAGATTTGAATAATTTGAGAGAAGAGATTTGTCACTCATGACATGTCTAAAGCATCCGCTATCCAGGTACCACTTAGCATTATTGCCTGTTATATGATTCGAGTGAGTCACAAGGCAACTTTTCTTTTCTTTCACTACCCATTTTGTGACAGGATTTCTTACTATGGTAGTTTTTGCTTCATTCAGAATTTTTATAGGCATGTTGGGCAACTGAATCATATTTCCTTGTTTTATAAATTCACTTGTTTTCTAATTTAATTCAGCTACTTGATTCAATAGTTCCTCCATTCTCTTGGTCATTCTGGGTGGAGATGGATGTGTTTTACCTCTTGCCATTTTGTTTGGTGTACCCTTGGCATTTTGTACTGTTTTTCCAGTTGGTCTATATTTATCAATCTGATTTGGACCATAATTGGATTGAGTCCACCTAGAGGCAATACATTCAAATTTAAAATGGCCTGAGTCTCCACATGAATGACAAATAAAAGTAGCTTATGTTTTACTTCCTGATGCAGATAATTTCTCAAACACTAGTGCTGCATTTTTGGACTTTGATCTGAATTTGTCGTATCCCAACTCACTCTTGTCTTTCCCAGGTCTTCCCATCCCTAAGAGTTTTTCTAAGTTTTCACTACTCTAGGAGAATTTGAAATTTAGTTCAACAGACTTCCTAGATTGTTCTACATCAAACCTAAGTGTGTGGTTCTCATTCTTAACATGCATATTTTCATCTTCCATTAGTTCAACCTATTCAGTAAGTTTTAAGGATTCAGATTTGAGGGATAAATTGATTCTTTCCAGCTTATCATTTTCAGAATGGTATTGCTAAAGATCATTGATCAGGTGTGTATTAGCTTATGAAGTTTTATCTAGATCTATTTGCAGCAATTTATTTTTATTTTCACTAATCCCAAGTCTTTTAAGGATATTGATGTTATGGATATAAAGTTTGAAAGTGCCCTGGTTTGTTAATTAGCGTAAGTGTTAAGTCTGCTAGACAGAGAAGCTCCATAGGAAGATCAATCAATCGTCTGCCTCAAACTGGATATATGCCCGAACTCGCCATAGATAAATCTAAGTCTCACATCCCATGTCCCAAAACATTAGGTAATTAAAACCCTTAAAACTGATTAGAATATCATAGGGTTTTTGAGTTAGAAAACTTTTTTCAAAATTTTAAAAATATTCTAAGTTTTCTACCTCTGTCGATTTATCAATAGTCTGATCAATTTAATCAAAAAATATTGTCGATGTCCTCGAAACTCACTCGATGGTATCAAATGAGGACATATGTTGTCCAGCAACCACATATACTTCTGGACAGAATTATCGATGTATCGATAGCTGTATCGATATCATCAAAATTTGAATCTCGATTCTATCGAAGTTAACTCGATAAAATCGATAGCAGAGATTTTGTCCCTATTTTTTATGAAAAATCATAAAGACCTTCGATATATCAAAGTACCCCTCAATATCCTCGGAATTCAACTACCAATAATATCGGAAGGCCTTCGACGATATCGGTCTTGGACACAGTTTACCAGCAATATTTTCAGGTGGTTTTTATCTTGGATCGAGGGTCACTCGATGGAATTGATATTCAAATATCGATGATATCGAGGCTGGGTCAATTGCATCGAGAATGGACATAAACTATCTAGCAAGCTTAACTGAAAAATCCTTTGGATTTATCGATGCATCGACCCGACTACCGATATCATCGACATTCAAATTCCGATGATATCGAGTGTTCCTCGATCATATCCTTGACCTGAAAAATTTTAAAGGCAAGTCTCTCTCATTTTCAAATGTCGAGGAATCGATCCTCGTATCGATGAAATCTGAGTTCAAAATCCGATGACATCGACGCGTGTTTTGATTTCCTCGACCAACTGGCAAAATGTTTCAAAAGCATATGACATTTGAGTTTGTGTCATCGAGCGGCCAGTCGATGTAATCAAGAGTATACGCTCGATGATATCATTCCTACTCGATGATATCGAACTCTATCATAAATGTGACCATTTTATATCCGTTGGAACCTTTTGCCTATATATAGAGAGCTTGTTTTTAGTTGGTGGTAGAGAAAGAAGAGAGTGCTTTTGTGTGTTTAACCTTATATCATATACCCAGAGCCCTTTCTCTCATGGAACTTCATCCTCTAATCCACCCTCATCATTAACATTCAATAAAGTGGATTGGGGAATGAACTTCCACATTCTAGGATCCTCCAGCTACCATCTTAATGACAAATCATTAAGCTGGGATGCCTTGAATGAATAAATGATTGAAACCACTCTACTTCTGTAAGACCCGTATCATAGTCCATACTATTTCATCGACTCCCGCGATCATTCCCATTGAATTCCGGCAATTTGCGACCTATAATCGATGTTTGCACGCGATCCTAAGTCATATCTTATATATTTGAGTCAGCTTAATCCGAGACCCATACCATTGTGATAGCACTGTCGCCGCGGTTCCAACACCGCGTCTCATGCGCCAATCCAACGCTTAGATCATAAAATATGGACTTTGCATTATAATGGCTGTGGACCACATATTGTGGGACCCACCTACTCCATGTGACACCAATCCCTAAGAAATCATGAGAGTGATGACATCACCCTATCTATAGCCACCCTACCCTAGCTATAGCCACCCTACCTTAGCTATGGCCACCCTACCTACCCCTAGCCCTTCTTACAAGCACTTATGACTAGCCACCCTACCCCTAGCCCTTCTTACAAGCATTTATTGCTAGCCACCCTCTCTTACAAGTAATCATGACCTACCTAAGCTACTCTCTCTTTCTCACTCTCTTTATAACTCTCTCTCTCTCTCTCTCTCTCTCTCTCTCATTTCTCAAACCCACATTCCCAATCAAGGAAAAATCCCACGTCCAAGCTCTTCCATGTGAGAGAAGAGTGAGTTGTGTGGCCCACTTTCCTCTTCCAAAATCCTTCATCCAAGCCATCCACTTCTCATCTTCCACCATCAAATTGAGACACAAGGAGATCGGCTTTCCAACGGACCAAGAAGATTGAATGGTGGGTGCTTATTAGGCTAAATTTTTCATGTTTTGATGATGGGCTAAGTGAGGCCTACCGATTGATGATATGGATCTCACTTTGGACCCTTGATGTGGCCGATGGACCACCTTGATCCTCATGATCATTCCATGATGGGGCCATTCTCCATGGACCCCATCATGATGTTTATTTTCCTTGCATAAAAGAGGTCATCTAAACCGTCCATTTGGGTGGAGAAGGAACCTCCACCGTTGATCTTTGATTTGGTAGGCCCACATGTATTGGGACCCACTTGATGTATGATTGAATGCAAGGGAGGGCTCATAGTGGCGGAGCCCTCCATCACACGTGTCCCACTCTCTTTCTCTCTCTCTCCCTCTCTTTTTCATTTCTTTTCATGTGATGATGTGGTCGTGTGGCCCACCCAGATGGACCTCACCATAAGGCATGTATTTTATCCAAGTGATCTATAGGTGGGGGCCCACTTATATGTGTTGTATCCACACCATCTGTGCATTTGGTGGCCCACCTTAAATGCATGTGTTATGGCCAAGTCGTCCAGCGTCTAGAGACGTTGGACGTGAAGTGAAACCAAATATAAGCTTGATTCAACAAGCTTTTGGGTGGACCACGTGTGTAGGCCTCACCTTGATTTATAAATCCAATCCACGCCGTCCATTCCATTCTTCAGATAATTTTAGGTGTTGAGCAGAAAAATGATGCTGATTCGAATTTCTGGTGGGCCATAGCATAGCAAACTGTGATTTTTACCATTGAAAAATCACCTGATGATTCTCTACGCTAAAACCCCTTTAATATTGGGCTTGTTTGGATTTTCTTGAGCCATAGTGACCAATGGTTGGGTCAAATCCACTTGATGCGGGCCCCACCTGTGAAAAACTGCGAGAAAACTCTGTTTTCAAAAAAAATAAAAAAAAACAAAATTTAAAGCAGGAAGCGCCTGCTGCTGCTGATACAGTAGCAGAACGCTACTGCGTTTGACTGACGGGCTAGGACCTAGGTCCCAGTCGTGGGCCCCACCGTGATGTGTGTCGGGCAACCCACACCGTGCATTTGATGCCCCTTAGGGCAATGAGCCCCCCTTCCAAAAATCATTCATATACGTTACTCAAGTGGTCCACATCACAGGAAATAGTGATGATAAACATCTGCCATTGAAACCCTTTTCTGGGTCATAGAAGCTTTGGATCATTATAAAATTTATTTTCCCTCTGCATTCAAGGACCTTGTGACCTGATCAATAGGTTGGATTGCAAACAAACGTTATGGTGGGCCTCATGTGGAACCCACCATTGATGTATGTGTTTTACTCACACCGTCCACAGCTGTGGAAGGTGGAAACCACCACGATGTATATGTTTTCACCACACCATCCAGTGCTGGACGGTGGGACCCCAATGATACATGTGTTCTCTCCATGCCGTCCATTTATATGGGACCCACTATGGTGCATATGTTGCATCCAAACCATCTAACTATTTTGAAAGCTCATTTCATGGTATGAGCTAAAGAATGAGTCAGATCCATGGTTCAAGTGGATCCCCACCACTGAAAAATAGTGGGGACGGTGACATTCACCGTTCAAAACTTCTTAAGGGCCATGGTAGTTCCAATCGAGCTAATGTTTTTGTTCTCACTCCATTTATCTCCACGTTAACCTATGAATAGGTCGTATCCCAAAAATACATAACGATGAGCCCTATAGGATATTAACGGTGGAGATCATCGTTACCACTGGTACTTGGAGTGAGATCCAGTTGATCTTTTGAGGTGATTCATTTATATAAAAATTATATATTTTGATGCATTTGTGGCCCATTGTTGAGGCCCACTTTGACCTATACAAGACCCGTTGTTAAGGCCCACCTTGATATTATAAGGCCCATTTGAGGAGGCCCATCTTGATGCATTTGTGGTCGATTGTTGAGGCCCACTTTGATATATATAAGACCCATTGTTATGAAGCCCATGTTATGAGGCCCATTTGATGTACTGGAGGCCCATGGGTCGAGGCCCAATGGGATGTACATAAGACCCATTATAATGTGATTCCACCATGGTTTATGTGTTGATGTTTAGGGCGGGTCGTGCCTTGGGAGAAATGTTGGTTTGACGTCCACATTGTAAGATTAATGTTGGTTAGATATCCGCATTATAACTCTCCCTAGGGCCCATTGATAGGCCCATACTTGTTATGTGTTGGCCGTTTAGGCCTATCCTCGTTGGAAGGATAGTTCATCACCATATAACATGCTTAGTGTAATTCCATGACTCATGCCCATACGCATCATATGTATGCTTGATTTGAGGAATGTTTGATCATAGCATAAGCTAGTTAGGATGAGACATCTATGGGACTCCTTATGAGACAGAGCGCCCCACATGATCATACGGTATGCACAGGATTGCTGCATGACTGGACAGTGTGATTCATACATCTCGCATTTGTGTGTCATGATCGTTATACGCCCTAGTGACAATAGGGTCGTGACTCCACAGGCACATCGTGGATGACTATACTGGATACCGGAAATACTTTGTTCTAGCACTGTGGGCACTTAGGATGTCCTTGGGTGAAAGTCCCAAAACCTTTTTGGTACCAAGAGTTGCTTCAACGTCTAGACCGAGTGGATACACGAGTGCCCGAGTGCCGAATACCAGTAGGTTGCGTCTCCCACTGTGTTGTAGTCGGTTAGAAGGGGGTGTGGCCTTATCTGCCCGAGTGAGGGGGCTATAAGCTAGGCTGAGTTGACCAGCTCGCAAATGAGTCCACTTTCGACGAGCCGGGTAGGTATTGGCAGACTACTGGTCAAGCAGATAGTGAGGTCTATTTTGCTTGCTGGGCTGTGCGGCTAGGGAGGCGGCAGTCAGTGTGGAGTGTACTAGACCCCAGTGAATCCCAGAGAGAACTGTACTGATACGTATACTTGATGAGGACTAGCATGCTTGCTCTGCATCTCGCATATGACGTTTGGCTAAATAGGCCTCGCATCACATGACCTTGGTATGGCCGATAGCATTCATGTCTTGCATTACATAACTTTGGTATAGCTGATAGCATTCACGGACTTATCCGCATATTTCCGCATTACTCTGATATTGTATATACTTGGCACTTGCCTTGCTCACACACTTACACCACCCTCTAAGCTTTTGTAAGCTTATGCATGACTGTTGCGTGTAGGTAGCGTTGGACAGCAGCAGCGCTGAGCCAAGAGTGTGCATCTGACTATTTTGGAGCTTTTTGATCACCTTGTATTTTCCTTTCCGCATTGTACTTAAAGTTTTTGATATAGTGGATATGTGGTGATGTTGTTTTGTGACTTGGTTATACTTGTAGTTATGCTCCATTATAAAAAAGAATTTCATACTGAAAATCCTCCTTCTAGGATCCCAGGATCAGAATCTGGCATGTGAGTGTCGAAATCCGAGAATGGAGCACTACGGAGGCTGTCGACACCGAATTCGGCAATCGGGAATTTTGTGAGCCCAGTTTCCGAGTTTGGGGCATGACAACTTCCCTTATAGGAAAACCTTCAACAGAGTAGGATTCCATTACAACTTTGACCCAGCCCGTCGGCATGCATTGGTACATCTTCTGAGTTGTGGTTCAAGAAAGCAGAAGATTCTTCATCAACAAAGGGGGAGATCTTCGACAACGTGCTGAATGAGGATCATCTACTTATTTATAAATCAAAAGAGTCCAGAGGACCCTTATGATCATTCCTTTGTAGGATTGGGTTTAAGGTGTTTCTCACCCCTTGCAAGACCTCTAGAAGGCCTCCAGTAGGAGTGTACACGATGGGTGCATTATGTTGACCCTTGCTCTATGGAGAGCATAAACGTTTAGGTTCCTTATGTGGATCCCTGTCCAGTGTGCCTAAAATCGGGTGTTATGTGTTCACCCTTGCTCATGTGAGCATAAACACAGGTTCCTTATGTGGATCCTTGGCCAGTGTGCCTAAAATCGGGTGCTATGTGTTGACCCTTGCTCGTGGGAGCATAAACTGTCAGCCTAGGTATAGGTTGTACTGGTTAGAGGTGAACTTAATTTAAAACCTCGAGTTTGAGGTGAACTGTGTGAAACCTCCTTTGTGAAATCTGGTACACTCAAGGATTGAGTGTGGTTACCAAGAGTGGCGTAGACAAGTAGTCGAACCGCTATAAAAATGACTGTATTTGAGATTGCTATTGTCTTACATTTGCGTGTGTGATTTTCTTAAGTACTTTCATATTTGACTATTTGAGATCACACCTCACACACACACAGTCATATCTATCATAAACTAATTTGTATATTGTTCATCTCTCAAAAAGTTTGTGATTGGATCCTCTACCGGGCTTGGAAGCCAGTAGAGTTACTCTTAAGTAATCCTAATGTATTCTTGCTGTTAGGATTAGAGTGATAGGATTTTAAATTATTATAAAATTTTATAAAAGTCCTATTCACCCCCTTTAGGACATATTGACATATTCCTACTTCAACTAAGGTGGTCATTACCGCAATTTCAATTGGTATTAGAGCAGGTATCTCTTAAGGGCTTCACCGCCTAGAGAGTGATCTTGACTGAAGTTGTAATCATGATCAAAAGTGTCTCAGAGGGTGTGACAGATCAAAACAATTGCCTTGTAATACATGCTACTTTGAAAGTTGGCAATAGTTCAAAATGGTAACTTGCCAGTGGATGCTCCAGACACATGACTGGTGATTAAACTCACTTTTGTGAGTATTCAGACTTTGATGGAGGATTAGTCACATTTGGAGATGGTAGCTCAGCCAAAATTGTTGGACAAGGAACAATAGCTGTACCAAGCCTTCCAAAAATCAAACATGTTCTTTGTGTAGAAGGTTTGAAACATAATCTCCTTAGTATCTCCCAAATCTGTGACAAAGAACGTCTGGTCACTTTCTCAAATGATGTATGTAGGATTTTAGATCATACAGGAAAATCACTCATAAAAGGATTATGCACTAGTGATAAATGTTATGTTATTGAGAGTACAAATGAGAGTGTGTTATCCACAAAGTGTAATGTGGCTGTAAAGGATGAATCCAAACTATGGCACCAAAGGTTGGGACATGTTCACTACCGAAATTTAGCTAAGCTTAGTTTAAGAAATTTGGTTAGAGGACTTCTCAAGATTAGAAAAGAGGAAAAAGTTGTTTGTGGAGAATGTCTAAAAGGAAAACAGATAAAAGTCGGCCATAAAAAAACAACCACCATAGCAACAACAAAACCTTTGAATCTGCTGCATATGGATTTGGTTGGTCTAACCAAAGTGGAAAGACATGGCAAGAAAAGACACTTCATAGTAGTAGTAGATGACTACACCAGATTTACTTGGGTTGCATTTCTTTGAGAGAAATCAGATGCCTTTGAGGAATTTGTGATCTTGGCAAAGCGACTTCAAAATGAAAAAGGATATTGCATAAATCACATCAGAAGTGATCATGGTGGCGAATTTGAAAAATATTGCAATGAGAAAGGAATTCATCATGACATCTCAGCTCCAAAAACCCCACAGCAAAATGGAGTCGTTGAAAGGAAAAATCGAGTATTGCAGGAAATGGGATCAATTATGTTAAATGGGAAAGATATGGCAAAAAGTTTCTAGGCAGAAGCTGTCAATACCGCTTGCTACATCATAAATAGAGTATACTTTAGAGCAGGCTTGAACAAAACTCCATACGAACTATGGTATGGGAAACTACCTAGTGTGAAATATTTTCGGGTTTTTGGTAGTAAATGTTATATCTTGAGAGATAGAGATCACCTTGGGAAATTTGAATCTAAAAGTGATGAAGGTATTTTTCTGGGGTATGCCATGAATAGTCGTGCTTATAGAGTGTACAATCTAAGAACCCTCACTATTCAAGAGTCAGTCAATGTGGTAATTGATGATCAACCTCATGAAGGAGATACCCCTGTGGATGAATTAGAAGATGATGTAGATTCATGCATACTAGATAAATCAGATAACAAATCTTCATCATCCAATGAACCCCAATCATCATCCAACATACCCATCATTAAGGATCACCCTCGAGAGCAAATTATTGAAGATCTTAATGATGGTGTAAGAACTCGACGACAAATAGAAAATATCTATAGTCATTTTTGCTTTACCTCAAAGATTGAACCCGAAAAATATTGTAGAAGCTCTTCAAGATGAACACTGGATAAATGTTATGCAAGAAGAACTTCAACAATTTCAGAGGAATGAGGTATGACAATTGGTTTCCAAACCACTCGATACAAATGTCAATGAAACCAAATGGGTCTTTAAGAATAAATCCGATGAATCAGGAAATGTGATCAGGATCAAAGCAAGGCTTGTAGCTCAAGGGTACTCATAGATAGAAGGCATTGATTTTGATGAGACATTTGCTCCTGTAGCTTGCCTTGAGTCTATTAGAATTCTTATGTCTGTTGCATGTCCATTAAAATTTAAATTATTTCAAATGGACGTAAAAAGTGCTTTCCTTAATGGGGATCTTGCTGAAGAAGTTTATGTAGAACAACCAAAGGGATTTTCAGATCCTAAGTATCCCCATTATGTTTATCGTCTGAACAAAGCCCTCTATGGTCTCAAACAAGCACCACATGCTTGGTATGAACAATTGACAAAATTTCTCTTGGACTATAAATTCTGCAAAGGAATTGTAGATAAAACATTGTTTAGTCAAACAACAAAGGACTCACTGCTTATTG
The DNA here is from genome assembly GCF_029962835.1 of Magnolia sinica. Classification (NCBI taxonomy): domain Eukaryota; kingdom Viridiplantae; phylum Streptophyta; class Magnoliopsida; order Magnoliales; family Magnoliaceae; genus Magnolia; species Magnolia sinica. The sequence goes on along the minus strand of NC_080590.1, from coordinate 61,691,282 downwards.
CACAAATTTATGTGGATGATATAGTCTTTGGTTCAACATGTGAAGATGCTACTCTCAAATTTGCCAACCTCATGAAATCATAATTTGAAATGAGTATGGTTGGTGAATTAAACTTCTTCCTTGGATTACAGGTCAAGCAGCCAAGTGATGGAATCTTCATTTGTCAAGCCAAGTATGCAAATGATTTGATGAAAAGGTTTGGTCTCGAATCTAGTTGTACTTATGATACTCCCATGAGCACCACACTCAAACTCTCTAAAGATGTTAATGGCAAGAGTGTGGATCAACATCTCTACCGAAGTATGATAGGAAGCCTACTATATCTCACAGCCAGTCGTCCTGATATATCTTTTAGTGTGGGAGTGTGTGCTCGGTATCAGGCAGATCTTAAGGAATCTCACCTGATGGTTGTTAAAAGGATCATTAAATACATAGCAGGAACTACCTCTTTTAGACTATGGTATCCATTTGAAACATCCACCATCATCGCTGGATACTCTGATGCTGATTGGGCTGGAAATTTGGATGATCGAAAATCAACAAGTGGAGGATGCTTTTATGTTGGAAACTGTCTAGTCTCCTAGCAGAGTAAGAAGCAAAACTCAACATCATTATCTATTTTCGAGGCTGAATACATTGCTGCTGGAAGTTGTTATGCACAACTCCTTAGAACGAAACAGATGTTGCTGGACTACGGGATTGAACAACCCACGATGAGTCTTTTCTGTGATAACACAAGCGCTATCAACATTTCAAAAAATCTCGTTCAACATTCTCGGACCAAGCATATTGACATCCGTCATCATTTTATCCGAGAACTTATTGAAGACAAGAATATTGTGTTAGATTATGTATCCACAGAAAGGCAACTCGCAGACATCCTCACTAAACCTCTCGAGTCAAATAGGTTTAGTGATCTTCAAAAATCCATTGGAGTATGCACTCATTGATGATATCCCGGTGACCATGATCCTCATAGGTAAATCTTCACACTGGGACATTTATGGCTAAGTATCAGCCACAAATCTGAACCTCATGAATTAACCATGATTGTTTTTCAGATTATGACATTCTCGATGATATCTAAACTGTGCCGATATCATCGATATTTACAGTTCGATGATATCGATATTCACCATCGATGAAATCGAAGAATCCCGGGAATGCAAGGTTATAACCAGCAATCCTTCTAAGCGGTTGGACTTTCACAATTTCCACTGGATATTAGCAATGGTCATCAGCACGGTCTTTAATGTCATTATGAGCGAGAGATCGATGCCATCGATGAGTGATTGATATGATCGACAACTCTGCTATTATAACGAAGGGTGTATTCAATTTCAAATCCTCATATCTCCTCTCTTCTCTGGTTGCTTCTTCTTACCTTTACCTATCTCTCACACTAAAAAATCATGATCAAAGGGAAAGGTAAGTCTCTTCCTCAATCTTTAAAATCAAAGCCCAAGCAACCTAGTATGCATCAACTCATTCCAACGGAAAGACATCTGGCCACTATTGTTGAATGTCTAGTTCTTAACAGTGCCATCGAGCCTTTTGGTGTGGACCTCCTCCTATAAGTGATAAGATGGCAGAATATTCTGAATCTTGGGGGTTCTTATCAACTTGGGGTGATAAATGAATTCTTCAGTAAATGTCATGTCATTCGTGATGATCCCCCGTGCATTCAAATCGAATTCTTGAATTACTCAAAACTCATCACTCCCATCACTTTGGGTCATCTTCTAGATCTCAAGGTCACTCAAATTCTAGTAACCAATAGGAATCTCAATGGTCTGGGTGTTTGGGGAGAGGTAACTCGCGCATTATGTCAAGGGACCACTGTTCCTCGAAATGGTGATAATTCACTTCACATTAATCATCTTAGACCCACTTTTAAAATCCTCCATAGCATTTTTTGGTCCAATGTATATCCATGTGACGTGAAAGATAATCATCTTCCTCCCTTTGTGTTGAATGTGCTTTATGATGTATATCAAGAAATTCAAGTGTGCCTCCTAATGCTTCTTCTCAAATAGTTAATTCGTATCATCCAAGGTGACCATCAGAATACACTAGCCTTTCTTGCGCTCATCTGTAAACTCGCTCATCATGTTGGCCTTCCTGCCACATCTGATGCCATTCATCCAGAAGCATGGTTTGATAGTGATGCAGCCCAGGTGGCTCAACAGTTATGTCTCACTTCATCTCTTCCCGAGAGTAGTGCTCCCATGCAGTCGGCTGCTCAACCTTCTCAACCTTCATGTCCTCCTACTCCTTGGGGATCCAATCGAACGTCACTGCTAAGTCCAAAGTCTATCACAAATCGCCAAGCTCATCACCTCGAGCGTCACCTACTGAACGGGATGACTGGTATGGAGGAGCGCCTTTACAACTGTGATAGGTGACTCACTATGATTGAAGAGAAAGTTGACGTTCTCCAGCAAACCAGCCAGCAAGTGGTAGACTTGCTCACATATGGTGATCCTCGGGGTCGTTATGAGCTGACTGGGAAAGTTCTCTATCGCTACGTTTTTTTTACAACATTTTGTTTTGGGTGTGTTTTTTTTGGGGGGCTAAAATTGGATGGGGTTCTTGTTTATACTGACTGACTGTTATAATACTGCCAAACTGGAGCAGTATATACATTTTGGATTTTTTTGTATGATTGGCTATAATTCATATCTGCATTAATGCCATCTTTTGAGATATGATAACTGTTATACTACTGCCAAGAGTGGGTGATGCATGTGATGTTTTGATCATTATTCTATCTGCTCTCCCGATGTATACATGGTCTCTGTACATGAGGCGTTTGTTTAATCAACTGTTTTAATCATTATACATCTACCCTTTATATATGTATGCTCTCTGAATATTGGTTCTCCCAAAGTGCTTCAATTTGAGTCAATATCAGATGTTACATTTACCTTTGTCAATGACTGCCAAAAAGGGGGAGAACAAATCAAACACCTAGAAAGAAAAATTGTATATCTGCTTGAGTGGTGATGCAGGTGTTAGGGGGAGCAGTTGCACCAAGAAATGGGGAGAATGCTGTTAAGGGGAGAAGTTACTGATTGTGTGGATGGTTTCTCTAGACATTGTAAAATTATGTAAATTACATGTACACACAATTAAGGATATGTTTGCCTAGATATTGTTCTAGGGTGTTTTGGTATTTTGTCACGTAATTGACAAAGGGGGAGATTGAAAGTGCCCTGGTTTGTCAATTAGCGTGAGTGTTGAGTCCGCTAGACAAAGAAGCTCCATAGGAAGATCAATCAATCGCCTATCTCAAACCGAATGTGTGCCCGAACTTACCACAAGTAAATCTAAGCCTCACATCCCATGTCCCAAAACATCAGGTAATTAAAATCCTTAAAACTAATTAGAATATCATAGGATTTTTGAGTGAGAAAACTTTTTTCAAAATTCAGAAAAATTTCTAAATTTTCTACCTCTATTGATTTATTGATAGTCTGATCGATATAATTGAAAAATGTTGTCGATGTCCTCGAAACTCACTCGATGGTATCGAATGAGGAAATATGTTGTCCAGCAACCACATATACTTCTGGACAGAATTATCGATGTATCGATAGCTATATCGATATCATCGAAATTTGAATCTCGAGTCTATCGAAGTTGACTTGATAAAGTCGACAACAGAGATTTTGTGTCCCTATTTTTTATGAAAAATTATAAAGACCTTCGATATATCGAAGTACCCCTCGATATCCTTGAAATTCAACTATCGATGATATCGAAAGGCCTTCAATGATATCGGTCTTGGACACAGTTTACCAGCAATATTTTCAAGTAGTTTTTATCTTTGATCGAGGGTCACTCGATAGAATTGATATTCAAATATCGATGATATCGAGGCTAGGTCGATTGCATCGAGAATGGACATAAACTATCCAGCAAGCTTAACTGGAAAATCCTTTGAATTTATCAATGCATCAACCCGACTATCGATATCATCAACATTCAAATTTTGATGATATTGAGTGTTTCTCGATCATATCCTTGACCTGAAATATTTCATAGGCAAGTCTCTCTCATTTTCAAATGTCGAGGAATCGATCCTTTTATCGATGAAATCGGAGTTCGAAATCCAATGACATCGACGCGTGTTTCGATTTCCTCGACCAACTGGCAAAATGTTTCAAAAGCCATGATATTTGAGTTTGTGTCATCGAGCGGCCAGTCGATGCAATCGAGAGTATACGCTCGATGATATCGTTCCTGCTCAATGATATCGAACTCTGTCATAAATGTGATCATTTTATATCGGTTGGAACCCTTTTCCTATATATAGAGAGCTTGTCTTTAGTTGTTGGTAGAGAAAGAAGAGAGTGCTTTTGAGTGTTTATATACCTAAAGCCCTTTCTCTCATGGAAGTTCATCCTCCAATCCATCCTCATCATTGATATTCACTAGAGTGGATTGGGGAATGAACTTTCGCATTCTAGGATCCTCTAGCTACCATCTTAATGACAAATCATTAAGCCGGGATGCCTTGAATGTATAAATGATTGGAATCACTCTACTTCCCTTATAGGAAAATCTTCAAAGGAGTAGGTTTCCATTACAACCTTGACCCAACTGGTCGCCATGTATTGGTACATCTTCTGAGTTGTGGTTCAAGGAAGAAAAAGAATCTTCATCAACAAAGGAGATCTTTGACAACGTGCTGAATGGGGTTCATCTACTTATCTGTAAGTCAATAGAGTCTAGAGGACCCTTGTGATCATTCTTTTGTAAGATTGGGTCTAAGGTGTCTCTCACCCCTTGCAAGACCTCTAAGAGGCTTCCGGCGGGAGTGTACATGGTAAGTACATTGTGTTGACCCTTGCTCTGTGGAGAGCATAAACATTTAGGTTCCTTGTGTGGATCCTTGGCTAGTGTGCCTAAAACTGGGTGCTATGTATTGACCCTTGCTCATGTGAGCATAAACAGAGGTTCCTTGTGTGGATCCTTGGCCAGTATGCCTAAAATCGGGTGCTATGTGTTGACCCTTGCTCATGGGAGCATAACCTGTCAGCCTAGGTGTAGGTTGTACTGGTTAGAGGTGAACCTGATTTAAAACCTCGGGTTTGAGGTGAACCATGTGAAACCACCTTAGTAAAATCTGGTACACTCAAGGGTTGAGTGCGGTTTTCAACAGTGGAGAAGACAAGTAGTCAAACCACTATAAAAATGACTATGTTTGAGATTGCTATTGTCTTACATTTGCTTGTGTGATTTCCTTAAATACTTTCATATTTGACTATTTGAGATCACACCTCACACACACACAGTCATATCTATCATAAACTAATTTGCATATTGTTCATCTCTCAAAAAGTTTGTGATTGGATCCTTTATCGGGCTTTGAAGCCAATAGAGTTACTCTTGAGTAATCCTAATGTGTGCGTGCTATTAGGATTAGAGTAATAGGATTTTAAATTATTGTAATATTTTATAAAAGTCCTATTCACCCCCCCTCTAGGACATATTGGCATATTCCTACTTCAACTAAGGCAGTCATTACCGCAATTTCAAAGTTGACTATAGGCGTCCTGTAATTTATCCTTTTCTTCTTCTTCTTTCTTTGTTTCCTCATCATCAGATGGAAATGATTTAGTGGCTTAAGGTTCTTTAATTTTCTCAGTCTCTATGGGAATGTTAGAGGCTGTAGAAACCATAAGAAGTTTTAGAGATTTTTGGTCTCCATCACTCTCTAAGTCAGTACATTTTGAATTTGACTATTCAGTATCATCCCATGTGGCTGTCATCGCCTTTCCTTTGGTTTTTCTATTTGGGCATTCAGTGGATAAGTGCGCCAACTTTCGAAAAGTGTAACACTATGGCTCTTTGGACGTTTTACCAGGTTTAACTATATAATGCTTGTTGTCCAAATGTTTTCCTTTAAATGGTCGGCCATGGTTTTTATGAAAGAATTTTCTGAACCGTTGAGCCAAAAGAGCCACTTCTTCATCTTCATTTTCCCTTTCACTTTCATCCTCCTCATTAGTAATGTGCTTTGAAGTTTTGTGGACAATATTTTTAGGTTTAGGAGTTTGCTTGAAGTGTAGTTCAAATGTTTGTAGGGAACCTACGAGTTCTTCTACTTTCATTTCATCCATATTTTTACATTCTTCAATGGTTGTAACTTTCGAGTTGAACCGTTCTGGTAAGGATCTTTGAATTTTTCTACAGATTTTTGAAACTGGAACTTTTTCTCCTAATCCACACATAGAGTTACAAATGATGTTCAGTTTCATGAAGAACTCCATGAAGGTCTCATGCTCTTTCATTTTGAGACTTTCAAACTGTGATGTTAGGAGTTACAATTTGGATCTTTTTACTGTGATGGTTCCTTCACGAGTTGTTTCCAACAAGTCCCATGCTTCTTTAGAAGTACCACACATACTAATTTGATTAAAAACTTCTTGGGACACAGCACAGTAAATGGCATTCATTGCTTTTGCTTTTGTAGTTTGTTTTTCTTTATCGAATGTTGTCCATTTTTCTTTGGATTTTAGTTTGAATTTGGTTGTGCCATTTTTAAGTACTATTTGTTCGATTGGCGGCACATATCCATTTTCAATAATGTCCCAAACATCATGATCCAAAGATCTCAGAAAATAATGCATCCTAGCCTTCCAGTAAGCATAATTTGATCCATCAAATACAGGAGGTCTAGTTACAGATGAGCCCTCTCCTTTGGCCATATTACCAACTTCAGTTAAGATCACTCTCTAGGCGGTGAAGCCCTTAAGAGAGACCCTCTTTGATACCAATTGAAATTGTAGTAATGACCACTCTAGTAAAAGTATGAATAAGTTAACGTGTCCTAGAGGGGGTGAATAGGACTTTATAAAATTTTATGACAGTTTAAAATCCTATCATCATTATCTTGATTTAATATAAAAATTTATCAAGATATCTTTAACTTAACTCTAATGGCTTCCAAGCTAAATAGAGGATCCAATCAAAAGACTGATCAATATCTAAGCAATATATAAATTTAGTCTATGATGGATTGAATGAGTGACTAAGTGTGGAATGTGATACTTATCAATTCTTAAATAGTCATGTCATCATGAATCATGTGAATATTCAAAGTAAACACAAAGAAGTAAAGTGCAAATAACAATCCCAAATACAGTCATGTATAGTGGTTTGACTACTTGCCTACTCCACTCTCGGCAGACGCACTCAACCCTTACGTGTATCAGATTTCACTAACGGAGGTTTTAGATCAGGTTTACCTCAAACTAGTACAACCTACACAAGGATGACTCTAGGACCTACATAAGGTACCTAACATGTCTTCATGAGACGTAAGTTTTTACACCACACAGGAGCAAAGGTCAACACACAACACCCATGTTTTAGGCCACACAGGCCAAGGATCTACACAAGGAACCTAGAATTTATGCCTTACATAAGAGCAAAGGTCAACACATAGCACCTAGATTTTAGGCCATACATGCCAAGGATCCACACAAGGAACCTAGAGTTTATGCCCTACACAAGAGCAAAGGTTAACACACAACACCTAGGTTTTAAGCCACATAGGCCAAGGACCTACACTAACGACCTAAGTTTATTCTTCCCATGAGTAAGGGTCAACACACAACACCCACACATATTCTCTTGTCGGAGGCCTCCTATGAGGACTTGAAAGGGGTGAGAATCACTTGTGACCCAAATCTACAGGAAGGAATGATCAGCAGGGTCTCTGGACTCTTACGACTTGCAGATAAGTAGATGAGCCCCATTTAACATGTTGATGAAGATCTCGTCCTTTGATGATGATGAATCTTCAGCTCCCTTCATCCGCAACACTTATAATGCTCCAATGTAAGTTGATGGGTTGGGTCAAGGTTATGTTGGAATCCTACTCTATTAAATGTTTTCCAATTTTAGTGACAGAGTGATTCCAAGCATCTAAGCATTCAAGGTATCCCATCTCAATGATTTGCCATTAAGGTGGTAGTTGGATGGTCCTTGAATGCAGAAGTTCATTCCCCAATCCACTCTATTGAATATCAATGACAAGGGTGGGTTAGAGGATGAACTCCCATGAGAGAAAAGGCTTAAGGTAGGTGATCTGAATTTAACACTCAAAAGCTCTATCTATTTTCTCTACAAACAACCTAAGGCAAGCTCTCATTAAATAGGCAAAAAGTTCTAACAGAAATAAAACAGTCGTATTTTTTAACAGAGTTCGATATCATCGAGTAGGCTTCGATATCATCGAGCGTATACTCTCGATAACTTCGAATGGTCGCTCGATGACACAAACTCAATCTGTCAAACGCTTTTGACTTTTTTGCCAACTGATCGAAGATATCAAACATGCTTCGATGTCATCGAATTTCGAACTTCGATTTCATCGACCCATGGTTCGATTCCTCGATATTTAAAAACATGAGAGTAGACTTGCCTTAAAAACTGAACGAGTGATGATATGATCAAGCATTCCTCGATATTATCTGGTTTTGAATATCGATGATATCGATACCAGTTTTGATTCATCGATCTCTTCAAGGAATTTTTCGATAAACTCGGTAGACAGTTTTGTGTCTCAATTCGATGACATCGACCTGGTCTCGATATGATCGATCTTTGAATAAGGATATCATCGAGTGATTCTCGATACCTCGAACATTTAAAAGAATTTCCCTAAAAGCTTATTGGACAAATTTGTGTCCCATTCCGATATCATCGAAGGTCCACCGATATCATCGAGATTTGAAATTCGAAGATATCAAGGCTCTCTTCGAGACATCAAAAATCACATGATTTTCCTTAACTACTTACTGGGCACAAACTGACCAGATGTCAATTTTATTGAGCCATTTTGATGAACTTGAGTTTCGAAAGTCGATCATATCGATCCTGTCATCGATTCATTAAGAATTCAGCCCAATATTCATTTTGGTTGCTGGACATCTGAAGTCCTCATTTCAATAACATCGAGTGAGTTTCGAGGACATCAATAACAGAGTCCTATTTCATCGAAGCACTGTCGATAAATCGACAAAGGCTGAAAACTTAGAGATTTTCCTGATTTTGTAAAACAATTGTCACACCTTAACCCCTATGTTGTTCTACCCATTTTTAAGGATTTTGTATACCTGGTGTTTTGCGTCATGGGATGTGAGGCTAAGTTTACCTTTGTAGAGATCCAAAGCCACATCCGATTAAGGCAGATGCTTGAACAGTCTTCCTATGGGGCTCACTTGTCTTGCTGACTCAACACTCACGTTAATTGACAAACTAGAGCGCTTTCAGAGAGTCCAACAGAAAATTTTAAAAATTCATAACAAATCTTGGACTGGTCGAGAAACTCTTGAACTGATCGAGTCAGAGCTTGGACTAGTCAACCAAAGACTAGGACTAGTCGAGGAAATGACCTATAAACTTATGAAATGACCCAAATAAAATATACAATGAATATGACTCATCCTATGGTCAATCTAGGGTCATCCATACCTTATTTGTGAGTTTGAACAGTCAAAACATTGTTTGCTCTACTAACTCATTCACTTGTAATACTTGAAGCTTGTCTTCAAAACTTGAACATGAGCTTGAGCTAGGGCTTGAGTTCTTAAGTCTTTAAAATAGTGAACTTGAAGATTAAACTTGAACTTGAGCCTTGAAATTGTACTTGTAGTTGAGCTTCAAATCTTGAACTTCGACAATGTTCTTCAACTTGAAGATGTAGAAAAGTTTGACGAAGACATCGACAACTTTAAAATGCACGAAGTTGTTCTATTCATCTCATCAACACATGATATAGATTCTAAATGATTTGGCACAACAAAATTTGACAACTCTAGGTGCTAGATTTACAATATAGCATTTACAGCTTCATTTAAGTTGAAGATCTTGGATCACTTATCTCATATTGCGGTTTAGGATTGGGGTGAGGTTGAGCAAGAAGCATCCCCTTTCCCCCAATTGTTAAGTGAGACTCTATCCTTTGAATTGATGATGCAAGCATTCCCAATGTTGATCTGATATCCTGAAATGCTTGTGTCGAATTCCGATTTAGTAGCTCTTGGTCTTGAATATGTTTTAAAACTGGATCCTCTCGAGGTTTCCCTTTATTTGGAATTTAATTGAAGAAACCTTGAGGGGTAGCCATTTGTCCATTCCTCCAACTGAAATTTGGAAGATCTTTCCAATTAGGATTATATGTATTGGAGGTAGGTCCATTGAAAGGTCTTTGGTAATTATTCACGGCATTGGATTGCTCATTCAACACCTCTAGAAAAGCAGGTATTGTTGGACAATTTTCAGTTGTGTGAATGTTGCAAGCACAAATACCGTAAACAGTTTCCTTAACCTTATCCTTCTTTAGTTCCATGGCCTTAAATTTCCTTATAAGATTAAACACTTTAGCATTTATATCATCATCCTCTTTCAAAAGGTATAATCCGCCCTTCTCCTTTAATTTAGTGGGCTTAGAAGTGGTGCTTGATTTTGGGTAGGTGTCCCATGATTGTGCGTTTTCAGCAAGTCTATCCAAGTAGTCCCACACATCATTGACATTTTTATTCATGAATTCCACATTGCACATTCGTCTCAACCAATTGGCACATGGAAGATGTCAGACCATCATAGAAAAAGTATGTAATGCGCCACGTTTCAAAACCATGTTGTGGGCATGAAATGACAAGATCCTTGAACCTTTCACAACATTGGAAGAATGTTTCATCCTCCTTTTGGGCGAAGTTCATGATTGACTTTCTAAGGGTGTTCATTTTATGATGTGGAAAAAATTTCTTTATGAACTCCCTTATCATGTCATTCCATGTGCCAATAGATCTGGTATGTAGTGAATGCAACCATCTCTTAGCTTTCTCTTTCAAAGAAAAGGGAAAGAGTTTCAGTCTGATCGTGTCCTCAGACACGTTTGGAAAATATAAAGTGGTTACGATCTCATCAAACTCTTTCAAGTGCAAATATCTACTTTCAGATTCAAGTCCATGGAATTTTGGAAGGAGTTGGATCACCCCTGGCTTGATATCCATATGTCTCGTATTTTCTAGAAAAACCATGCATGAGGGCGTACTCACCCCTGCTGGTTGTAAATAATCTCACAAAGTATGAGGCAAGGGTGTTTGATGCACCTCATTCTCATCCTGGACTTCCTCAAACCGAGGTTGAGGTTGTCTTCTCGGTTGATTGATCAGTTGATTGCAGCCATCACTTAATTAATTCTATCCTGTGATGGATAGATAACCCCTCAACCAATCCTCCTTCACTCAAAAGACATTGAGTGTTATCACGGACCCACTTGGGCATGAAACACTCACAACTCTCAATTTCAGATTCTAGCATAAACCTAAAAGAGAGAAAAGAAATAGAAGTCTAAAAAGAGAAAGGGGAGGAGTTAGAAGGAAGTTACCAAATTAGAAGTTCCTAAGTTAAGGTCCTCCAAAACAAAACAAAACAAGTTAGTTTATAAAATAGGAATTCCCAAATTAGAAAGTTCTAATAGAAATTAAAATGGTTTCCAAAAAAGGAAAATTTCTAAAAACAGAAAATAAAAAGTTTCTAAAAGACTGATTAGGAAAGTTTTAAACCCTAGAATTAGAAAGCAAGTTAGTTTCTAAAAATCAAATAGAAAAACCTAATCCTAAAATTAAAAAAAAAAAAAACTAATCTTAACCTACTTATGAAACTAGTTAATCTTAGAAAAACACAACCGTTAGTCCTCGGCAACGGCGCCAAAAACTTGTTCACAACCCCAAGTGTAGGGTCGTAATGTAGTAATAATCTTGGTAAGACCAAGGTCGAATCCACAGCGACTGAACCTTATACGTATTCTGAAAGTAACCAGAACTAGAACTAGAAGAAGATGTAATTTAAATCAAGAGAATGTAAAAGAATAATGGTGAATTATTAAAATAAAACTTATAAAATTCAAAGGTAGGAAACTAGGGTTTCCATGGATCCACTTGTAGAGATCAGGGAGATCTATGCTTGATTTAAGAATACAACTGGAATCAGAGTCCTATTTTCATCCAATTGGAAGATATCTCTTTAAAAATCAAATATAAACTTCCTTTGATCTAGTTTTCAATGAATGATAGGTATGAGAACTAGAAGTGATTCCATCACAAAACCATGCCCATGAGACAAAGCAAATAATAGAATTTACCAATCCACAACCAATCTGAGAGAATTATGAACGTTAGGAAGGATTTCATCATCCAACCATGTCCATGAGATGATGGTGAACAACAGGGTTCCCGATTTCACAATCCCTATAATGAAAAGAACATACTCAAAGCTATCGCAGATCTATTGTAATTTAAGTCATAACAAACCATTAAAAACTAAAAGTATTTCTTATAGTCAAACTAAATTCAAAGACAGTTCAACTTGACATGAATTAAAGCATAGAAATGATCCCATCATGCAACAAGCTTCACCTCGTAGCCCTAGCTAAGAGGTTTAGCCTATCATAGACATGATCAAGCTAAAAATCTCTTAAAAATAACATCAAATGAAGAAACTATTAAGGAGGAAGAAAAACTCTGTGGCAGTCATCCACTCCTCTCTCTCTCTCTCTCTCGTCTGTTTCTTCCCACATCAGATGATCTCTCTCTCTCTCTCTCTCTCTCTCTCTCTCTCTCTTTCTCTCTCCTTTATAAACATGGTGTAGGTTGGTCGGTTAGGTTGGAGTCAGTGGAGAGCTTACACAGCTTTCTCCTTTCGCACCTTACGCAGTGAAACCACAAGAGTGAGTTGCATTTGGATTGGTTTTTGGGGTAGGGATCATCCACGATGTCCATTTTGACTCCATGGGAAGGGTCGTGACCCCTTTTGCAGCTTGCGGATGGTTCAAATCATGGATCTAATCACGGTTATGGTCGTGCAACGGCCCATAGCAAGAGGTTTTCTCCGGACGCACGTGCTACGTAATGAATTACGTAGTTGGAGTCGGCAGCGTCGGTGGGGCCCATGATCGATGTCAACAACGAAATTCACTCCGTCCATTAGACTAATAATGAAATTTTTGTTGGGAATGGACACTTTTTCTTGAGTTTGATGTGGCCCAAGGGATCAATCTTCCTACCATTCATCCTACATTTAAAGTGGTCTTCTTATGAGCACGTGCATGGATACATGTCGACTCCATGATTTTGGTCGGCCACACCGTCTGGACATAGTGGACGGTTCAGATTATCGAAACGACAGATGATGGTGGGCCACAACTCATCACAGTAGACGTCAGTTTACTGCCTATGTAAGAGAGGTGGCTGGGAGTCGAGTCAGCGCATGCTGACCGACTCCCTTAGTTCGGTGCACATCTGGTGTGTGTGCGCTGTGTGTGCACCCAACCAAAGGTGGGGTCTATCGTGATGTTTTTCAAACATCTACACCGTCCATTCATTTCTCCATCTAATTTGAGGGGTTGAGACTAAAATTAAAGAATATCCAAAGATCAGGTGGGCCCCAAAATCGGTGATTTATGGCTTATCTTCCCGTTGGACCACTTCCACAAAGATCCGAGGGCTGAAATTTTATGTGTACGGTTTCTTTATGATCCTCAAGGTAGATATAAAGTTTTGTGCCAAACGGATGGTAGAAACACAGTGAGCTTGCATTCAGGATGATTTTTAGGCTCCTTTATCTTCAATGGCTTTGTTTTCTCGGATCTTTGGCATTTGAATTCTTCAATCTCAGTCTCCTAAGATCCGTCCCTTGCCTTGGTGATTTTTTAGTGTTAAATACATGCTTTTAATACCCTTTTCAGTCCAAGCTCCTAAATTCACCTTGCAACACATACATGATTAAAATAGAACGTTTAAGCACTAACATGTACATAAAACCAAGTAATAATTGTGGTCTAAATGCAATATTTGACCCTCGACATGATTAAATGTCACCTGCACACAACGATCATGCATAAGCTTACTACGAAGTTTAGAGGGTGGTGTACGTGTGTGCACAAAGCATGTGCCAAGCATATAATATTAGCTTGAGCAGAATACTGACAAGTCTATAAGTCATTTAATATCAGAGTATGCAATGTAGATCGTGATGCAATGCAGAGTCATAGTGAGCCAAATATCAGATGCCGAGGATGCAATGCAATATGCAATTCTTGATGAGCCATGAATACCATCAGCCTTCTTCAGGCTAGGCAATACAGAAGCATAGTAAACCAAATGCGATGTGTTGAGGATGCAATGCAATATGTGGTGTGAAAGAAATGACCAATCTGGAGTGTGAAGTCAGGATGATAGTGCGTAGTATCGTAACCTGTGGGGTCTATTATAAGGGACTTCTATCCAAGTGGTAAATTCCTGATCTCAGCTTGGTCGTGAAAGTGTCCTAGTTTGTCAATTAGCGTGAGTGTTGAGTTGGCTAGACAGAGAAGCTCCATAGGAAGATCAATCAACTGTCTGCCTCAACTAGATGTGAGCCCGAACTCACCATAGGTAAATCTTAGCCTCACATCCAATGTCCCAAAACACTAGGTAATTAAAACCCTTAAAATTGATTCGAATATCATAGGGTTTTTGGGTTAGAAAACCTTTTCAAAACTGCAGAAAAATCTCTAAGTTTTCTACCTTTGTCGATTTATCAACAAGTAGTTCAATGGAATTGAACCTTGCTATTGATGTCCTTGAAACTCACTCGATAATATTGAAATGAGGACATAAGATGTCCAACAACTGCATATACCTCTAGATGGAATTATCGATGTATCGATAGTCGTATCGATATCATCGATAATTGAATTATGAGTATATCAAAGCTAACTCGATAAAATCGACATCACATATAATGTGTCCAAGTTCTGCTAAGGTAAATCACAAAATCCTCGATATATCGAAGTCTCCTCGATATCCTCAGAATTCAAATTTTGATGATATGGGAAGCCCTTCAATGATATCAGTTTTGGACACTCTATTTTCCAGCAATATTTTCAGGTCGTTCTATCTTGGATCGAGGGTCACTTGATAGAATCGATATTCAAATATCGATGATATCGAGGTTGGGTCGATGTCATCGAGAATGGACATAAACTGTCCAGCAAGCTTAACTGGAAAATCCTTTGGATTTATCGATGCATCGACATGACTATTGATATCATCAACATTCAAATTCTGATGATATTGAGTCTGCCTCGATCATTCTTTTAAACCTGAAAATTTTCAAAGGCAAGGCTCTCTCATTTTTCAAATGTCGAGGAATCGAACCTCGTATCGATGAAATCGGAGTTTGAAATTCGATGACATCAATGCATGTTCGATTTCCTCAACCAGCTAGATAAAGGGTTCAAAAGCATTTAACATTTAAGTTAGTGTCATTGAGCGGCCAGTCGATGTTATCGAGAGTATACGCTCGATGATATCGACCCTGCTTGATGATATCGAACTCTGTAAAAAAATGTGACCGTTTTATATCCGTTGGAACCTTCTGCCTATTTAATGAGAGCTTGCCCTTAGTTACTGATAGAGAAAAAGAGAGTGTTTTTATGTGCTTAACCCTAGATCATATACCCTTAGCATTTTTCTCTTATGGGAGTTCATCTTCCAATCCACCCTCATCATTGACATTCAATAGAGTGGATTGGGGAATGAACTTCCGCATTCAAGGATACTCCAGTTACCACCTTAAGGGCAAATCATTAAGCTGGGATGCCTTGAATGCATAGATGATTGGAATCGCTCTATGTCCCTTATAAGAAAATATTCAAAAATATTCAATAGAGTAGGATTCCATTATAACCTTGACCTAACCTGTCACCATGTATTGGTACATCTTCTGAGTTGCGGATCAAGGAAGCTGAAGTTCTTCATTAAAGGAGGAGATCTTCAACAATGTGTTGAAAGGGACTCATCTGCTTATCTGTAAATTATTAGAGTTCAGAGGACCCCTGTGATCATTCCTTCTGTAGGATTGGGTCTATGGTGTTTCTCACCCCTTGCAAGTCCTCGTAGAAAGCCTCTGGAGGGAGTGTACGTGGTGGGTGCTTTATGTTAACCATTGCTCTGTGGAGAGCATAAACTCTTAGGTCCTTATAGTAGGTCCTTGACTAGGGTGGTCTAAAAGTTGGGTGCTTTGTGTTAACCCTTGCTCATGGGAGCATAAACTTGTGAGGTTCCTTGAGTGGATCCTTGGCCAGTGTCCCTAAAATTGGGTGCTATGTGTTGACCCTTGTTCATGGGAGTATAAACTGTTAGCCTAGGTGTAGGTTGTACTAGTTAGAGGTGAACCTGATTTAAAACCTCCGATTTGAGGTGAACCTGTTGTGAAACCTCGTTAGTGAAATCCGGTACACTAAAGGGTTGAGTGTGTTAGCCGGGAGTGGAGTAGACAAGTAGTTGAACCACTATAAAAATGATTGTGTATGTGATTGATAGTAGTCTTTGATTACTTATGTGATTCCTTTAAATGCTTTAATAACTGAAAATCTAAGAACACACCTCACACACAGTCACATCCATCATAATCTACGAAATGTATCTTATCTGTCAAGTAACATTATGATTAGATCCTCTATTTGGCTTGGAAGCCATTAGAGTTATTTTGGAGAAATCATGATTCATGCATATCTACTCAGGACAAGTTTGATAGGACCTTAAATAAACCATAATTTTTTTATAAAAGTCCTATTCACCCCCCTCTAGGACATATTGGCATATTCCTACTTCAACTAAAGCAGTCATTACTGCAATTTCATTTGGTATGAGAGCGGGTCTCTCTTAAAGGGCTTCACCGCCTAGAGAGTGATCTTGACTGAAGTTGGTAATATAGCCAAAGGAGAGGGCTCATCAGTCACTAGACCTCCAGTGTTTGATGGATCAAATTATGTATACTGGAAGGCTAGGATGCACTACTTTCTGAGATCTTTGGATCATGATGTTTAGGATATAGTTGAAAGAGGATATGTGCCACTGTCTGAACAAATAGTACTTGAAAATGACAGAACTATCACCAAACCAAAATCCAAAGAAAAGTGGACAGAATTCGATAAAGAAAACCAAACTGCTAAGGCTAAAGCTATGAATGTTATCTACTGTGCTGTGTCCCAAGATATTTTCAATCAAATCAGTATTTGTGTGACAACCAAAGAAGCATGAGATTTGTTGGAAATAAGCCATGAAGGAACAAGCACTATGAAGAGATCTAAACTACAACTCCTAACATCACAGTTCGAAAGTCTCAGAATGGAAGAGCATGAGACCTTCATGAAGTTTTTCACAAAACTAAATATCATTTGCAACTCCATGGGTGGATTAAGTGAGAAAGTTTCAGTTCCAAAAATCTGTAGGAAAATACTGAGATCATTACCGGAACGGTTCAATCCTAAAGTAACAGCCATTGAAGAATGTAAAAACATAGATGAAATGAAAGTAGAAGAACTAGTAGGTTCCCTACAAACATTTGAACTACACTTCAAACAAACCCCTAAATCCAAAACTACTGTCCTCAAAACATCAAAGAATACACCAAATGAGGACATTAAAAGTGAAAGAGAAAATGAAGATGAAGAAGTGGCTTTATTAGCACAACGGTTCAGAAAATTCTTTTAAAAAAATCGTGGCTGTCCGTTTAAAGGAAGAAAGGTGGACAACAAACATTCTGCAGGTAACTTTGGTAAAAAGATCAAAGAACCACAATGTTATGCCTGTCAGAAGTTTGGACACCTGTCTACTGAATGCCCAAATAGAAAAACTAAGGGCAAAGCAATGGCTGCCACATGGGATGATACATAAGAATCAAACTCAGAATCTAACGACTCAGAAAGCGATGGAGATCAAAAATCTTTAAAATCTTATGGTCTCCACTGCTCCAATCACTCCCATTAAAACTAAGAACGAGGAAGAATCGCAAGCCACTGAATCATTTCCATCTGATAATGAGGAAACTGAAAAGGAAGAAGAAGAAGAACAGAACAAACTACAAGATGCTTACAATCAACTCTACATCCATAGCATCAATATAGTCAGAAGACTTGGAATATTTGAAATTAAAAAGGAATTGCTGCCAGAAGATCTGGATAAAACCTTGGAAATTAATTCACATCTAATTAATGATCTACAACAATATCATTCTGATAATGATAGATTAGAAAGAATCAACACCTTCCTTAAATCTGAGTCTAAAAAACTAAACAAATAGGTTGAGCTATTAAAAGACAAAAACATGCTCCTTCAAAATGAAAATCACACTCCTGTTTAATTTAGAGGAATTTAGAAACCTTGCTAAGATAAACTATAAGTTTTCCCAAAGTGATAAGAAATTAGAAAAACTCTTAGGAATGAGAATACAAGGAAAGGACAAGAGTGGCTTAAGATATTATAAATTTAAAATAAAAACTAGAAATGTAGCACCAATGGCTGAAAAATCTGCTGCTTCAGGAAGTAACACAAAAACTACTCCAGTCTGTCATTTATGTGGTGATTCGGGTCATTATAAGTTTGAATGCTTGACACTTAGGAGGACACAACAGAACTCTGGTCAAAATCATATCGATAAACACAAGCCAACCAGAAGAACAATACCAAATGACAGGAGTCCACCTCAAAATATGGATAGAAGAAGAACACATCCATCATCACCTGAAATGATCAACAGAATGGAGTTAATGAATTAAGTGGCTGAACTGAATAAGAAAACTAATGAATTTGTAAGACAAGGTAACATGATTCAGTTGCCTAACTTGATTAAAGAAACTAAAACTTCCATGGTTAAAAAGCCTGTCACATAATGGGTAGTAAAAGAAAAGAAGAATTGCCTTGTCACTCATTCAAATCATATAACAGGCAATGATACTAAGTGGTACCTAGATAGTAGTTGTTCACGACATGTCATAGGTGACAAATCCCTCCTTTCAAATTATACAGATCTTAATAATGGGATAGTCACATATGGAGACGGAAGCACCACTAAGTTAATTGGACAGGGAATTATTAAAGGAATAAATTTGTTAAAAAATGAGAATGCCTTTTGCACAAAAGGATTAACGCATAATCTTTTAAGCATTTCTCAAATATGTGACAATGAGCATGTGGTTACATTCAACAAAGAAAAATGCAAGATACTAGACCTTTCAGGAAAATCAGTTATGAAAGGTTCTCGCACAAACAACCATTGTCATGTTATTAAAGGGAAAGGAAAGATTGATTCATATGCCTAGAAATAATTGAGAATGGAAAAACATGTCCAAGTCTTACATCTAGACCTGGATAGCTGCTGAAATGATGCAATTTTGCTAAAGTTCTAATTATTTATCTGAGGTTTCTCACCTCAATCTTTTGTATATAAACATCTAGGTGTTTATAATTTTTGGTCTGTACAATGTGTGTACAAAATTTTATTATGTATACTGCCTGATTTTTAGATATACTGAAATTATACACAAAAGTCTGTCGAAATTCTAAAAAATGAATAAAATTCATCTTCGATATGTCTGTCGATACATCATGTGAATTTTTCGATAACATCAACCAAGAATCGATATCATCGACGACCTCTCAAGAAGCTGAAACGTCAGGACGGTTGGTCTTCCCTCGAACTCTTCATTGAAAATATTAAATAGGGTATATCGATATCATCGAACCTATGCTCGATGATATCGAAGGTTACTGCTCAATTAAAGTCGGAAGACGGAAAAAGAGGCTCACTTGTTTGACACTGCATCTCTCCGAACATTTTTTTTTCTTTTACTCTTTCATCTCAAGCAACAATGTCTCATGACAAAGGACTGGTTCCTCCACAACGTTCCTCAACTGAGTGCCAGAAAGGTAAGAAGAATGCGACTGCCTCATCTCCATTTTCAACTTAAAATTTGTGGCAGAACGAGCAGTCCATAGGAAGTGCATTGATCCCTTTGGGATCATCGATCTCTTAGAACTGATTGGGTGGGGAAATATCATAAATTTTGGTGGAGGATTTCAGCATAATCTTCTGCATCTGTTTCTGAACTTAATCTATAATGTTGAAAATAATCCTCCAATCATTTTAGTTGTTGTCATAAATCGGACCGAGCACATCACCCCTAGACTGATAAGTCGTCTAGTTGGTGTAAAAGTCACTAAGATACCTGCATCAGAACGAAATATGAACGGTCTTGGTGTATGGGGAGAAGTTACTCGAGCACTATGTAATGGTGCTATAATACCGAGAAATGCAAAGAATGTTCTTCATGTTAAGCATCTCAATCCTGCATATAAAATTCTTCACAGCATTTTTAGCACAAATGTCTATCCCTGTGAAGTCTCTGGCAACAAGCTTCCTCCATACATTCTCAATGTTCTATATGATGTTCATCTAGGTATTCAAGTGTGCCTACCCACTCTCATTCTACGACAATTAATTCGGGTGTCTTCAGTCGAATCCATCACTACACTTCCATTCCCATGTCTTGTGTCCAAGCTGTCATGACAATTTGGGCTGCCTCCTACTAATGATCTCCTGCACCCGTGTGCCTGGTTCAACCACGAAGACATCTGCAATCTGAATATCATTGACAACATGTCTTGTGGGGAAAAACTGATCCAACCTCAGGCAAGGGCAATTCTGAGTATAGCCCCGACTCTGTTAATATCATTCAGACAGACACAGAATGAGACATTGCACAGGACCTTCTGGATGAACAATCTCACATGATGAAATGGCTCGATAACTGTGAAGCCTGTCTTTCAGAGATCAGACACATGCCGATGACTTGCAACATGCTACAAAACAAATTTTGGATTCCTTACCAGAGCAATAAAGGCTTTCATTGTCTCTAATACATCCTTCCCGTCATCACATACCTGGAGTCTCCCTGAAATGATTAGGGCATAAATATCTCTTTGAATGCCCTATGCTCATTCATATATGTGTGTGATGCATTACTAATCCACAAGGTTTGACAAGTTTTTTGGTTGTGTTATCCTCTGAGTGAGGAACATACTCTGCTTTGGGTGCCCATGGATGGGTTTGTTTTTTTTTGCTTGGTTGGAATAACTATTATACTACTGCCAAACTTGGGCAGTATATACATTTTTGATATTTTGGGAAATGGCGGGTTATAGTTCACACATATTTACTGCCATTTTGAGATCCCCTGTTTTATCTAGTTTATGTCATCTGTGGGATGTGATGTGTGTGATGCTTTATCTTTATATTATTTGCTTATCTCACTGTTCTCTAATTGCTCTACTATGCATACATGGTTTCTATAATGCGATGTTGGTTTTCCATCCATCTATTATATGCATATGATCCCTAAATTATGGTTCTCCCACATTATCTACTTCAGTCAATATCACCTATTATATTTACCTTTGCCAATGACTGATAAAAAGGGGGAGAACAAATCCCACACTCCAAAGGAAAATCATGTGTATCTGCTTGTGATTGGTGATGCAGGAATTAGGGGGAGCAGCTGCAACAAGATAGGGGGAGTTTGTAGTTAGGGGGAGCAGCTTCTAAATGTTTGTGTATGTGAACTAGATAGTATTGTACAATTGTGTAAAGTACATGTACACACAATTTAGGATGTCAGTATAGACGTTGTTCTATGATGTTTTGGTATTTTGTCACGTAATTGACAAAGGGGGAGATTGAAAGTGCCCTAGTTTGTCAATTAGCACGAGTGTTGAGTTGGCTAGACAGAGAAGCTCCATAGGAAGATTAATCAACCGTCTGCCTCAACTGGATGTGAGCTTGAACTCACCATAGGTGAATCTTAGCCTCACATCCCATGGCCAAAAATACCAGGTAATTAAAACCCTTAAAATTGATTAGAATGTCATAGGGTTTTTGGGTTAGAAAAATTTTTCAAAACTGTAGAAAAATCTCTAAGTTTTCTACCTTTGTCGATTTATCGACAGGCGGTTAGATGGAATCGAACCTTGCTATCGATGTCCTTGAAACTCACTCGATAATATCAAAATGAGGACATAAGATGTCCAACAATCGCATATACCTTTGGACGGAATTATCAATGCATCGATAGTCGTATTGATATCATCAATAATTGAATCTCGAGTTTATCAAAGCTAACTCGATAAAATTGACATCATATATAATGTGTACAAGTTCTGCTAAGGCAAATCATAAAATCCTCGATATATCGAAGTCTCCTCGATATCCTTGAAATTTAAATTTCGATGATATCAGTTTTGGAAACTCTATTTTCCAGCAATATTTTCAGGTCGTTTTATCTTGGATCGAGGGTCACTCGATAGAATCGATATTCAAATATCGATGATATCGAGGTTGGGTCGATGACATCGAGAATAGACATAAACTGTCCGGCAAGCTTAACTGAAAAATCTTTCAGATTTATCAATGCATCAACACGACTATTGATATCATCGACATTCAAATTCCAATGATATCGAGTGTGCCTCAATCATTCTTTTAAACCTGAAATTTTTCAAAGGTAAGGCTCTCTCGTTTTTCAAATGTCGAGGAATTGAACCTCGTATTAATGAAATCGGAGTTCGAAATCCGATGACATCGATGCATGTTTATTTTCGTCGACTAGTTAGCAAAAAGGTTCAAAAGCGTTTGACATTTAAGTTTGTGTCATCGAGCGGCCAGTCAATGTTATCGAGAGTATATGCTCGATGATATCGACCCTGCTCAATGATATCGAACTCTGTCAAAAATGTGACCATTTTATATCCGTTGGAACCTTCTGCCTATTTAATGAGAGCTTACCCTTAGTTGCTGATAGAGAAAAAGAGAGAGTGCTTTTGTGTGCTTAACCCTAGATCATATACCCTTAGCCTTTTTCTCTCATGGGAGTTCATCCTCCAATCCATCCTCATCATTAACATTCAATAGAGTGGATTGGGGAATGAACTTCTGCATTCAAGGATCCTCCAGCTACCACCTTAATGGCAAATCATTAAGCTGGGATACCTTGAATGCATAGATGATTGGAATCGCTCTATCTCCCTTATAAGAAAATATTCAATAAAGTAGGATTCCATTATAACTTTGACTCAACACATCACCATGTATTGGTACATCTTCTGAGTTGCGGATCAAGGAAGCTGAAGTTCTTCATTACAGGAGATCTTCAACAATACACTGAAAGGGACTCATCTGCTTATCTATAAGTTATTAGAGTCCAGAGGACCCTTGTGATCATTCCTTCTGTAGGATTGGGTCTAAGGTGTTTCTCACCCCTTGCAAGTCCTCGTAGAAGGCTTCCAGCGGGAGTGTATGTGGTGGATGCTTTGTGTTGACCCTTACTCTGTGGAGAGCATAAACTCTTAGGTCCTTGTAGTAGGTCTTTGACCAGGGTGGTCTAAAAGTTGGGTGCTTTGTGTTGACCCTTGCTCGTGGGAGCATAAGCTTATGAGGTTCCTTGAGTGGATCCTTGGCCAGTGTGCCTAAAATTGGGTGCTATGTGTTGACCCTTGCTCGTAGGAGCATAAACTGTCAGCATAAGTGTAGGTTGTACTGGTTAGAGGTGAACCTAATTTAAAACCTCCAGTTTGAGGTGAACCTATTGTGAAACCTCCTTAGTGAAATCTGGTACACTCAAGGGTTGAGTGTGTCAGCCGAGAGTGGAGTAAATAAGTAGTCGAACCACTATAAAAATGACTGTGTTTATGATTGATATTAGTCTTTGATTACTTGTGTGATTCCTTTAAATTCTTTCATAACTGAATATCTAAGAACACACCTCACACAGTCACATCCATCATAATTTACAAAATGTATCTTACTGTCAAATAACATTATGATTGGATCCTCTATTTGGCTTGGAAGCCATTAGAGTTATTTTGGAGAAATCCTGATTCATGCATATCTACTCAGGACAAGTTTGATAGGACTTTAAATAAACCATAAAATTTTTATAAAAGTCCTATTCACCCCCCTCTAGGACATATTGGTATATTCCTACTTCAACTAAAGCGGTCATTATCGCAATTTCAAGTTGCGCGCTCAATCGAAATCTTGGCCATTGCGAAGGTACACATAATGATTTGGTTACGCTCCACCTGACTGTGTGGATAGTGAATGAATGAATGATGAGTCAAATGCTGAGTACGCAACTCCTGCTCAGCAAGTCCGCATCTGACCGCCACAATGATTCCGATGTGGGACAAGGTTCCGCCTCACTGTATGCACAGTAGCCTACCAACCACTGGTAGCTCGTCTAGGCCCTTAGGCCCCGCCACATCAGCGTCCACCCACGTGTGTAACAGTGACGGGGTGTCATAATATCAGAACCATATATCTTAGGGATATCACCGAGGTATAGTACACTTCACACTGGCTGCTGCCTCCCTAGCCGCACCGCCCAGCGAGAGGAAAAGACCTCATTACCCGCATGGCCAGAAGTTTGCTAATACCTACCCAGCTCATCGATAGCGAACCCATTTGTGAGCTGGTCAAACTCAGCCTAGCTTACAACCCCCTCACTCTGGCAGATAAGGCCACACCCCTTTTACAACTGAACACGACACAGTGGGAGACGCCGCCTACTAGTATTCGACACTCGGGCGCTCATGTATCCACTTGGTCTAGACGTTGGAGCATCCCCTGGCCATGGGGGTTTAGGGGCTTTCACCCACGGACATCGAACATGCCCATATGATGAGTTCCAAATATTTTCGGTGTCCCATCTGGCCATCCACGATATGCCTGTGGAGGCCACAACCCTGATGTCGCAATGTTTATTACAGACTAAGTACACTAACATGATTATCAGATGTTAACAAACAATAACTGGCCCTAACCGGTATATCACATACAAAGAGTAGGAACGGAATGATATGCCCCACTAGGCATGAAACAGTCTTTATGGTATGCCCCATGTTAAACTATCTCAACCTTCTCAAGGCACTAATACACCATATATCCTAAGGCGGAGTCCACTGAAAGGAGGGTGAATCTTACCCACGAACCCAAATAAGCATCAAAAGTGGATATATTAAATCTGATACCACATATTCTTCCATCTATGGCAATGGGTGATGATGCACTCTCCTACAAATAATGGATGGCATAGGTGACACACTAATGTCAAGGATGGGCCTCACACTCGTCCAAAAAGGTAAATGGATGGTGTGGACGATACATACATGACATCAATATCCTAGCAATTGATTACAAAGGTAAGACACATCTTACGGGGTGAGTCAAGCGGGTATACAACAAGGTGAGTTAAGAGGACGAGCCTAAGTACAACAAATGGGCTTCCTCACCCCCTCTATCATGTAATAATTAGGCTTTCCTATGGGGGACCGATATGAATATAAGTTGGCTTTGGTGGAGTCCATACATCTAGGACTATGTATCATTCTAATGGATTGGGTAGCTCGCTCAACTCCTAAGTGAGCCTTGGGTATGGTCATTAAACTTAGGAAAAACATGAATCTAAGTGGGCCACATTGCTATGGAAGGCCTGATACAAATCATAAGGAGGGCTCCAAAGCTTCGGGTAGTTCCACAGGATATGGTGGAAAACATCATTATCAATGGGGCCCAATGTTTTGGGGTAGCCCAACAATAGATATGATGCGCATGGGCAAGAATCATGAGGTTATACTAAGCATGATCTACGGTAATGATGTACTCTTATATATATATATATATAGTGGCGGCTTAAATGCTATACTACATCAAGGATGAACCTCATGGGGTGAATCATTCAATAGTGGGAGTCAAGATGATGACCCTAAGTATATTAAGTGGGGTTTCTCACCCACTCTATCATATGGTAAGTTGGACTTTTTTATGGGGCCCGATACAAATAAGGTGAATCTACAAGTTATGGTGATTCCTACAAGGGTGGTGGAGAGCACTAGCATGAATGGGGGCCCAATAGTTTGCGTTAGCCCTCTAGGGTAAGATGGGTAACACTTATGGGGGCCTAATGATTTGGGATAGCCTAATAAGGTAAGATGGTCATAGGCTTAACAACGGGCCCTAGGGAGATGTACAACAGGGACATTTAACCACCGTTTACAACGTGGACATTTAACCACCATTGCTCCCAAGGTGCGGTCCATTTGGGATCAGAATCGAAATCATAATGGGGCTCTTGGCCCTCCAATTATCTAGGAAATGGATGGACAGCGCGTGCCTCATCACTCATACATGGTAGGCCTGCAAAAGGTGGTGGGGCACACGGCCTATGAATGGATAAACGATGTGTATATAACACATAAATCATGGTGTGCCTCACATACAAATGGGCCTCAGTCATACAATGGGCCTCATACAATCACAATAGGCCTCATCTCATGGGCCTTACATATTCACAATTGGGCCTCACATATACAACGGGCCTCACACATATAATGGGTCTCATATACATCATATTGGGCCTCACACACGGGCTTCATATGCATCAAAATGGGCCTCATCACATGGGCTCATATACATCAAAATAGGCCTCATCACATGGGCCTCATGTACATCAAATGGGTCTTATATATAGCAGGTGGGCCTTGCGTATACAATAGATGGGCCCTGCATCCAGCAAAACGGACGGATGGCTTGGATATAAAACACATACATCATGTGAGTCCCATTGTCCATGGCTGGACGGTGCGGATTTATAACACATACAACACATGGGCCACACAGATACAACAAGTGGGTCCCATTTAAAATTTAGATCTATCTCATTCTCCATGTAAAGCCATAAAACGATCTCTACAAGTGATTGGACGTTATGGATGACCCACGTACATCATGGTGGATCCCACCATCTAGATGGACGGTGAGGTTGGAACACATATATCACGATGGATCCCACGTCCATGGACAGGACCGCGTGGATAAAACACTAACATCATGGTGAGGTCCACCGTCAGATGGACGGTGAGGATAAAACTCGTATATCATGGTGGAGTCCCCACACAAATGGATGGTTAGGATGAAACACATACCTCATGATCAGACCCACTGAACTTGCTGACATCAATACAACAACTATATAACTCGTGGGACCCACCGTCCCTACACTAGACGGTGGATGCAAAACATACATCAGTGGTGCCACATGGATGAGCCACCAAGGTTTGGATCAAGCTGCTATTTGTATTTTCCTTACGTCCAGGCCTGCTACACGGCCTGGATAAAACACATATCATGGTGGTCCCATGATCTGGATGGTGTGGATCTCACACATCTAATCAAGGTGGATCCACACGCGTGGCCCACCATCTCCTTTGGAGTAAAGATGATATTTCTGTTTTCCTTCCTCTAGGCCTATCCCAACGAACAGGCAGTAAGCCTGCCCACTGTACAGGCAGTAAGGTGGGCCCAACACAAGGACGACGTTGATAAAAGATACACACATCATAGGTGGGCCGCAAATAGGGGAGAGAGAGAGAGAGAGAGATGTGATGGAGGGCTCCGCTACTATGAGCCCTCCTAAGATTACAAAACATACATCAAATGGGTCCCACCACATGTGAGCCCTCCAATCACAAAAATCAATAGTGGGATTCCCTTTCCCACCCACAAGATCAAGGTCTAGATGACTTTTTTATAATAGGAAAAATAAACATCATGATGGGGTCAATGGAGAATGGCCCCATCATGGGATGACCATATGAATCATGGTGAGTCATCGGCCACACCTAGGGTCCAAAGTGAGATCCATACCATCAATCGATAGGCCCTACTTGGCCCATCATTAAAATCACAAATCTAGTCCTATAAACACCCACCGATTCCACTTCTTCTTGGTTTTATGGCTTCCTTAGTTCCTTGGTTTCTTCTTTGATGGAGGTTAATGAAGGTTGGAGGGTTGAGATGAGAGATTAGGGGGTAGGAAGTAGGCCTTGATCGTGGGTTCTTTCTCTCCTTAGAACCTTTTTCTCTCTTGGTTGCTTGGAAATGGTAGAGAATGAGATGGGATGGAGTGATGTATGGGGGAGGGATGGTGCTGTGTAAGAAGGATGGGATGAGAGGGATGGGTGGTGTTGACTTTTGGGGGCATATGGTGGCATGGGGTATGGGCTACCTTGCTTTGTTGGTGAGAGAGGGATGGACTAGGTATGGGTTGTGATGGGATGTGTACTGGATTGATTGATGTGATAGGTGGGTAAATATTCTCTCAAGATTCGCAATGCATGGCGTTTCCTTGAAATATACGTGAGCCCACAACTCCTGGCCTGGGTATCGCATCAATGCGAAAGATACGGCGTTGGAATCACGGCAATGGCGTGGTCGTTAGGGTAAAAGTCTTAGGTTGAGTCAACTTAGATCTAAAGGATGTGACTTAGGGTCGCGGGCAAATGCCACTATGGGTCGGGGGTTACTGGAATTCGATGGGGAGGATTGCGAGAGTCTAAGGAACGGTACGGTCTAGGATACGAGCCTTACAGCTCTCCCCTCATAATAAAAATTTTGTCCTCAAAATTTACACATCACGTAATTAACTGGAGCTCATAAAAGAGGAAAATCATTTCACTATGTAAAATTGAAAACACAACACATGAATGCAGTCAAACAACAAGGAGACGAGTATAACGATTGCGAATCTCAACATCTCGCTTCCAAGATGTCTCCTCCATGAATAATCTAGCAAGACGGTCTTAAGGCCTGGTCGCACAAATCGTCGACGACTCCTCCTGGCGGCTGAGGGTCCTGCTGGGGAGGTGTATATCCCCTCTCTAATCGCTGCCGTTGTTGCTGCTGTGGTGGCCTATGCTGCTGCGGGTGCCTCGATGGTTGATCTTGCTGCTGCTGCCACTATTGGGGTCTCAACGGCAGATACTCTCATCGTTGCTGCTGTTGTGGAGGTTACTGCTAGGGACGGGGACACTCGCGCCTACGATGCCCTATCCCACTGCATCCAAAACAAGCACCTGTGAACTGACACAGAGGTGGTGCTGCTGGCGCTTGAAAGGATGGACGGTGTAACGACCTTGGAATTTTCTGTGCTAATCTTTCCTTAAGTAGTTGTTTTGGGGTAATTAGCGCTTTACTCGATTGCTTGTGAAATTCGCATCAATCACTTTAAATTGAATCTGCATGGCTCTAAACGTGTAGATTAGTGAGCGCTACGTTACTCTGAAATCTGGGATCCATCGCTAAATCCAGTTGTTCTGGGGAATTTTTGGAAGATCTGGATCGGACCTAGACCGCGCGTCGAAAGTCCGATGGCGATGATCTTAGGCTGTTGCGGTCACCGAGTTGGGCTTGATCTTCACCTCGAAAATCAAGTCGATCTGATGTTCTGGGTCGATTTGGTTGAGCTCGGAGTGAAGAGTGTGAGAACGGTTGGAATTTAATAAGCTTTTACTGAAATCTGCGTCGTGTCGCTTGTGTGACGATTTTAAGCATTCTGACCGTTGGATTCTGACCCAATTTCACCCTCTGATCAGGATAGTTGGCCCAGGCATATCCTAGTGCTTGTGGACCTGATCGAGATTCCGTGACCGTTGAATTGAGTGTGGTCCGCCACGGCTGATCTGAAGAGCCGGTCGGTATGAAAACTCTGCTTGACCTAGATCCATGGTCAAGGAGCTTAAGTCCGACCTTTCGTGGTTATAGGCCCACCAGAAGTGCTTCGTTGGATCGAGAAAGGTGTGCTTTGGTTATAACCTAAGTATACCTTGACCCTGGGGTTATTTCCATCATTTTAAGGCCTATATATAGTTCTTAAACCCTAGCTCTCATTTCCATACGAATTTTCTCTAACCCTAGCTTGGAAAGAGAGTGGAAAAGAGAGAGTTAGTGAGAGAGATTGGTTGGTAATTCATCTTGATTCTTCCTTGTTCTTCTTCACCTTTGAACCTTTACTTTGAATCGTTCCTCTGACGATTCTGAGTTCTTTTGGGGTAAGTTAACCTAACCCTAACCTGTGTTAGAGCTTAGATTAGACTTGGTGTTGTTGTATCTCATTTCTATCCTTATTTTAGGGTATTCTAGCGCCGTTGACGAAGACAACTCGTCTAAATCAGCTCGGCGGTTCTTTCTTCGCTTAAGGTGCGGACTTTAAGTGTATAGGTTATGGTTTTCAAGGCTTTCAATCCCAGTTAGTGATTTATTCTTGTTATGGATGAGATTTCACATGTCAAATGTTATGTTTACATTGCTTTCCTGATATGCATATGCTATATTGAGATTTGTGTATTCTAAGTGTATTTATAAAGTACCGTATACGTATAAAATACGCACTTGTGTTTGCCATGATTATTTGTCATGTATGTATGCTAGATGCATGTATGACAACTCCTTGGTAAAAGGAATTGTCTAAGTGCATGTATTCCAACATACGTCATGTATGTTGTTCCATGTATGCTAAGTGTTTGTAGAAATGCATGAATGATCTAAGTGTAACTGATTACACTAATTGTGGGCGTTGAGAAGTGATTCTCAATACTCCTATTGATGCGCATGTTTTCCTTTATGCAGTTACATTCCAAGTTATTTAAATTCAAGCATCTCCTATGCTTACATTTATGTTAAGTTGATATTCTTCAGATGTGTATGTACCATGATTTGAGTTATTGTTCCATTACTGTTTTACATTCCATATGAATATCTGTAGTAGTGTAGGATATTTGGGACTATGCCTTAGTCCAGGAGATCGGTAATTGACCCTATATTCGTGGTTGAGATTGCTTTCGCCACGTAGGACGTATTAGACGAACCCGAGCCGTATTAGAGTTGGCGGCAGTGGTTTGGCCACGCGGAGTGTTTGCGCACTCTATGTCGTTCAATTCAACGTGCGCTCGTGCTAGTCGAGTTCGTCAAGTAACCCGATTGTCCGATGTATATTAACCATGTATGGACGCTGCTTCTTGAATCTAGGGTACCGAACTTATCAGTGAAATCCTAATAACCATGGTACCTGATCCGTTAAGACTCATGAGCCGGACATGGTGGTATGGGACATCGTGGTCGAGCTGTCGGCCTACGCTGGGGTGACGAGCCTCCCCGTAGTGACCAGTGAGCAACTTAACTCGTGAGCCGATTATGGTGGTATGAGACACTATATTCGTGCTGTCGGCCTACATTGATTGGTGACGAGCCCTTTGTAGTGACCTCGAGCATACCTGGATACCGCAAGGAGGTGACGAGCCGATCTGTGGTAGTAAGGGCATGAAAGGCGTGCATTGATTGGTGACGAGCCCTTTGCTACGACCTTAAATATAAAATCGTATGAGATGTCTAGGATTGACGACCCTAGTATGGATCACTGTTTGGATGGTGACATGAGGAAGGTATCTTAGTTTCCCAATCCTGTTGTGTGAAATGGACTAATAACAACTTGGTAATCATATCCATGCACCGCATTTGCATGTGCTTTGTAGATGTGGCGCACTTTGAGGCGATGTCATGCGTAACGTAAGATGAAGACGCTGAGGGTGTACGCGTGAGGGCACGCATCATACCGCATTCATACTTGCATTAACAAGAGTACTTAGGATTTATTTAATTGTCCTGCTTTATCATTACTGTTTGATTGAACTGATAACATATTAACCAGTGCCTTATCGTTCCACTGAGTTGATCACTCACTCCCACGTTTTTGGGGCGGTGTTACACACCCACCAGACTCTGTCTTAGGCCCTGATGTTGCAGATGTGGATGCGACGTCTGAGGCAGAGCGGGAGCTGGATGACGACGAGGCTGCCTTCTCCTATATGCAGTTTTCAGGCGGGTTCTAGCGAGCCTCGGTCTGATGCGTGGGATTTCTGGGATATTTCTGGGGACTGAAATGATGTAATTTGATACTTATAATTTTGTTAAATAACACTTTTACACGATCTAGTTGTATATGTAATTCAGGGATTTACACTTGTACACATTTTACTATAAGTCTTCCGCTTGCTTTATTCACTTGTCCCTGAATCATATCTGTGTTTTGGCTTAATCTATTCCATGTTTTATGCACTAATACAGTCAACATACATTCATCATTAAATATGTTGCATAAGTGATGTTTTGGAACTCGGGAGCTGAGTTATGCTCGACCCCCGAATTTCAGGGCATTACAAGTTGGTATCAGAGCATGATCTGGATTAAACCGGACCTGGGTTATGGTCACACACCGCACGTTGTCGCCACTATAGTGTATTTGGGTGCGGGTCTATCATCGCTTTGTGTTTGTGCTCCGTAGTTTCTATCGGTGAAAGTTTCTTGAAAACCTTTGCCGAGATTGAGTCTGTACTCTTACCTGATCACACACAGCGACCCGAAACCTTTCCTAGACCCTCTATTAATGAGTGTAGACGGTCAATCTTCCCTTTTCTCCATCTTAAACCTTCCAGAAATCGCTGTTTGAATCAGATTTCTGTCAGAATGACCCGATAGGCCTCAAACTATGCAAGGGGCCATTTGGGGCATTTCCAGTGGGGCCCAAGGGGGGAACCACATGTTTTGGACCAAGGGGGACCAGGAGGGCCTCGCCAAATCGGCGAGGCATCGCCGATATGTCCAAAGATCGCCGGTCAGCGGGCTTGGCGGGCCGGGCCGACGCGGGCCGATCGTCCCTAGGTCTTGTGTGGCCCACCCCTCCACGGTTTTCATTTTAAAACCTCTCCTTTTACCTATTTCCTTCACAAAACCTACCCCCAAGCTTTCCTTTTCTTCCAAAACCTCTCCAAACTCTCTCAAATCTCTCCCAAATCTTCATCTTCCTTCCACTTTCATGCAAACCCATCACCCCATTCTCAAATCTTCCATTCCATTGCTGATTTCTTCTTTTTCCCTTCTCATTTGAGCCCTTTCATTCCCTATTTGGCTAATAGTTGTGTGGGAGCTTCACCATCTTCCTATTTCTCCCTTTCTCTCATTTCTCATGGCCCTCTTTGAGATCGTGACGGCCATCTTTTCCATTTCTTCCCTTCTTTCCTTGATGGGGAAGAAGAGAGCGCCCGTGGATGAAGCCGGGCCGAGCCGCCCAACCCGTGCACGGAGGCCGAGAGGTGCCGCCGCTAGCACGTCCGCCACGCGCGAGTTCCAGACGAAGCGGGACCTCGATCCTCGAGCTCCTGTCAGTAGGACCTTGTTGGCGGAATTGTCGCATGGAGTCTATGAGGGGCGTAGAGTCCTTTTTGAGGCTCATGTTGACCCGCGGCTCTTTGGTGAGTTCTTCTTGTTGGAGCGCCTAGAAGGGGCTGGTTGGGGTCCCTTGTTCGAAGGCGAGTATCGCGCGAATGCTAGCACTGTTCGGGCCTTCTATGCCAACATTCTAGAGCCTTCGCTGGATCCTCTGCAGTTCAAGATTCCCTGTGGTAGCGGTCGAGTTGGAATTGTCAATGTTGCTTTGATATCCCGACTCTTGAAGGTGCCACTTGGGGAAGTGCATGCCAGCGAGAAGAATGTGGACAGTGTGCGTGAGAGGGATCGTCGCACCCGATCCTTGTGTGGTCGTCTGGTTGAATGGCAGCCGAATAGGAGTCTTCTGGCTTCTTTCATGACGGACGACTTCCGTTTGCTTCACCACATCTTTACGTTCAATGTATATCCAAGGTGGAGCAACCGCAGCGAGTGTACGCGCCTGATGGTAGATTTTCTATATCAGGTGGGGCAGGATGCGAAGTTGTGTGTGCCGACGTACGTCCTGCGTCAGATTATTCTCATCGCTCGTTCGAGTAGACGGACCGAGTCTCTTCCCTTTGGCCGCCTTATTTGCAAGATCGCACATGAGTTCGGCTATAGGCTTGGAGCTGAGAAGCCGGTCCCTGTTCGCCATATCAACTTGAGGACCCTTAAGCTGATGGAGGTTGGTTCTGGTCGGCTTGCCTCAGAGGGTGAGGCCGGGTCTGAGAGTGGTGATGATGAGAGTTATGCTGAAGGCGGTGCGGAGTCTGGGGAAGGAGCAGAGCAAGACGAGGAAGAGATTGAGGCATAGGATTCGAGTGATAGCTCTCCTCCTGTGGTGCTTGAGCAGGGTGCAGAGAAGATTGCCAAAGATGCCCGTCTTACACGGCTTGAAGAAGGGCAAGCTGCTTTACGCCAGGAGATGGTGGATCTTCGAGGCTTTGTTAAGCATAAGTTTAAGAAGATGTCTCGGACTTTGAAATCTATCCTGTGTTGCTTGCAGGATAAGGGTGCTCCGCCTCCATCTCCTGATTCCGACGAGTAGCATCGTCGTGGCCGTCTTTGCTTTGTTTGTGTTTTTTTCTTTCTGTGTGTAGCCGTTGTTGGCTTGTAGTTGGAGTTGTTGTAGTGTGGTAGCTGTTAGTGGTTGTAGTTGTTGTGGTTGTTTGAAGTGTTAGATGTTGTTGTTTTCATGCTTTCCTAGTCGTGATTCATGTATTGCTGCACTACTTGTATTGCGATGATTTTGGTTAATGGAATGCATGTTGTTTGTTTTTGGTGTTGTGCTGTGTTGTTGTTGTGTGGATGGATTATGTGACTTAGAATCTGACAGGTTGCATCCTTTGATTGAATGTAGGGATGCCTCCTAAGGGTTCGAAGACTTCGGCCCGTCTTTCTCTGATTGAGTCGCTTGCTGGGGTTCCTCCCTTGAGCGATAGCCAGTCAGATCCACAGGCGGGTCCATCTCGTGCTGGTGTTGGGTCGACACCTATGGCTCCTCCAGTCACACCCTCGGTTCCTGAGCCGAGCCATGCACCTTCTTCGGCTTCACCTGTTGATAGGTTTGACCACGATGAGGTTGCCAACAGCAGCCAAGAAGGAGCAGCAGCAGCAGGAGTTCCTCTCCTCCATGGCCGGCATCTTTGTCAGGAGGGGCGACTCCAACTGTTTCACCTATGAATCCATCTGGGAGTGCAAGTGCCAGTGTTAGTGTCAGCGGCACATTCGAGCGATTTCAGCGCTTACGACCTCCTACTTTTGCGGGTTCTCATAGACCCGAGGAGGCCGAGTATTGGATTGACCGCATCTCTAAGATGCTGAGGCCGTTGCACTGCTCTGAGGTCGAGCAGGTTGAGCTTGTCACCTTCATGTTTGAGAAAGAGGCTAGTTTGTGGTGGGACAGTGTGCTTCGCACTGTTGAGGAGGACTTCGTGTGGTCGTGGCAGGCATTTGAGGCGCGCTTCCACGAGAAGTATTTCCCGGTGACGTACCGACATGAGAAGGAGAGTGAGTTCCTTCACCTCCGCCAGGGAGGGTTGTCGGTTACGGAGTATGAGAACCGGTTTACTGAGTTGGGGCGGTATGTTCCTTTGATCCTGGGTGATCAGCCGATGAGGATGCGGCGTTTTTCTGAGGGGCTGCGACCTGAGATCCGATCGAAGATTTGCTGTGCCAGCATTTCTTCATATGCGGAGCTAGTGAGCATGTCCTTGCGAGCAGAGCAGGACGGAGATAGAGCGTCCCGCATGCGAGCACCGATGCCTCCTAGGCCGCGACCGGATTTCCAGGGTGCACCTTTCCTCGGCAAGAGGCCGCGTGTTGATTCTCCTCCTAGGCGTTCAGCGCCGCCCGCTCAGCAGATGAGAGCTGATCTGAGATGTTCTTATTGTGGGAAAGTGGGGCACTTGGACCGTTTCTGCTTCTCCCGTATGCGAGCAGGTGGTTTTACTCCACCGCAGAGGGTTAGCCGTCCGATGCCTCCGGTTATTTCTCCTCCTCCTCTTCGATCAGCGCCTGCTCATCCATCCTTGACTGCGGTTCTGGTTTCGAGGCCACCTCGGCGCCCATGGTTCCTCGCCGAATCGTTAGGGAGGCTCGTGTTCATGCGCTTTCGGTTGAAGCGCTATGTCTGACTTGGTGCCGAGGTCCTTTGAGGTGACAGCGCATATTGAAGGTATTCCCGTTTCTGTGCTAGTGGATACAGGGTCCACTACTTCTCTTATTTCTTATGCGGCAGTTAGGCGTTTGGGTTTGAGATCTGTTCCTATGCCTGGAGTGACGCTTACTACCGCTATGGGGATGTCCTCTGCCTTGGGCAAGCGTTGTATGGATTGTTTGGTCGATCTGGGAAGTGGATCGATTCGTGTTGATTTACTAGTCGCACCGCTTTATCACTACGATGTTATTATGGGTATGGATTGGCTCACGTGGATGCGAGCTGAGATTGATTGTGAAGCGAGATCAGTGACGATCCATGAACCTGAGGGCGAGATTGTTACTTTCCCAGTTCAGGTCAGTTACCCTATTCGTATTGATTTTTATTCTTCTCTGTTGGAGAGTTCGGCCGAGTCGGCGTTGGTTAGTACATCGGTAGTTCAGGAGTTTGAAGATGTGTTTGAGTCGATTCCTGGATTACCTCCTCAGCGTGAGATTGATTTTGCTATCGATCTTATGCCTAGTGTGGCGCCCATTTCTTTACCCACCTATCGGATGCCTCCGAGTGAAATGGAGGAGTTGAGGAAGCAGATAGATGGTTTGCTAGAATTGGGTTTTATTCGGCCCAGTGTGTCTCCTTGGGGAGCACCTGTTTTGTTTGTGAAGAAGAGGGATGGTTCCTTGCGATTGTGTATTGATTATCGCAGGTTGAATTTGGTAACTGTGAAGAATAAGTACCCTTTGCCCAGGATTGATGATCTGTTTGATCAGTTGAAGGGGGCATGGTACTTCTCGAAGGTTGATCTGCAGTCAGTGTATCATCAGTTGCGCGTCAAGGGTGGGGACGTGCAGAAGACCGCCAGCTTTGGTCATTATGAGTTCCTTGTGATGTCGTTGGTCTTAACTAACGCACCGGCCGTGTTCATGGATCTGATGAACAGGGTGTTTCGGCCTTTCCTGTTTCGATTCGTCATTGTCTTCATTGATGACATTTTGATTTATTCGGCGAGCC
The DNA here is from genome assembly GCF_029962835.1 of Magnolia sinica. Classification (NCBI taxonomy): domain Eukaryota; kingdom Viridiplantae; phylum Streptophyta; class Magnoliopsida; order Magnoliales; family Magnoliaceae; genus Magnolia; species Magnolia sinica. The sequence continues at coordinate 61,654,615 of NC_080590.1, read as the reverse complement.
GAGCAGAGCATGAGGAGCACTTAAGAGCGGTTTTGGGTACTCTTAGGGAGCATCAGCTTTTCGCACAGTTCAAGAAGTGTGATTTCTGGAAAGAGGAAGTCAAGTTCCTGAGACATGTGGTGTCCAAGGACGGGATAGCCGTCGACCTTGCCAAGGTAGCTGCAGTGCAGGACCCGGTTCGGTTATCGAGGTGAGGAGTTTTCTTGGCCTTGCAGCTACTATCGACGCTTTATTCAGGACTTCTCGAAGATTGCCGGACCGTTGTCGCGTGACACGGAAGGATTTGAAGTTTGCTTGGAGTGAGGCGGAGTTAGCTTTTCGGGAGTGAAGGACAAGTTGACGTCCGCCCTGTGCTAGTATTGCGAGCAAGGGGTTAAGTATATTATATATACCGACGCCCTCGCGTTGGTCCAGGTTGTGTCCTTATGTAGAAGGATAAGGTGATTGCTTATGCTTCGCGTCGCTTAAGGAAACACGAAGAGAATTACCCTACGCACGACTTGGAATGGCAGATGTCATCTTCGCATTAAAGCTTTGGAGACATTACCTCTATGGTGAGGAGTTCGAGCTCTTTGCGACCACAAGAGCCTTAAGTATATTTTCACGCAGCGTGATTTGAATATGAGGCGGCGCAGATGGATGGAAACATTGAAGGACTTCAAGTTCGATGTTTCTTACCATCCTGGTAAGGCGAACCTTGTGGCGATGCGTTGAGTCGCAAGAAGGCTTTGAGTTTGCGGCTCCGATGATAGCAGAGTGGGAGATGTTGGAGTTCGTGCGCGATTTTGAGCGAAGCTTACGGTGGTTGAGCCGTATGAGGTTATCGCACACATTCGTGTACGCCGTTATCGACGAGAGGATCGTTGCGGCTCGGCAGATGATGAGCTTTTGATGAAGATGAGGCGCGGGTTGGTACAGATGAGAGCTCCGACCGGAGTGTTAGTTCCTGATGGGGGCCTACGTTTTCATGGCCGGTTATGTGTTCCCGACATCCCTTACTTGAGACGTGAGGTTCTCGAGTTAGCCCATAGTTCTAAGCTTGCGATGCATCCAGTAGCACGAAGATGTATCAGGATATGAGGAGATCATATTGGTGGGACAATATGAAGGTCCAGATTGCTGAATTTGTTTCTCGTTGTCTCACGTGCCAGCAGGTCAAGGCAGAGCATCGCCGACCTCCTGGGTTGTTGCAGCCCATGCCCATAGCTGAATGGAAGTGGGATTTCATCTCTATGGATTTTATTTCTGGGTTGCCGAGGACGAGAAAGGGATTTGACTCTATTTGGGTGATCGTCGATCGATTAACGAAGTCGGCGCATTTCTTACCAATCCGAGTCACTTACTCTGCAGACGAGTTGGCTAGGTTGTATATCAAGGAGATAGTGCGTCTGCATGGAGTTCCCCTGGAGATTGTGTCTGATAGAGACACGCGTTTTACATCTATCTTCTGGACTCGTATCCAAGAAGCCATGGGTGTGAAACTGAAGTTCAACACCGCGTTTCATCCGCAATCAGATGGGCAGACGGAGCGCGTGAATCAAGTCCTGGAGGATATGTTGCGAGCTTGTGTTTTGGATTTCAAAGACAGTTGGGATGATTGTCTTCAGTATGCAGAGTTCGCGTATAATAATAGTTTCCAGGCGAGTATCGGCATGGCTCCCTATGAGGCGTTGTATGGTCGCCCGTGCAGAGCACCACATTGTTGGGCAGAAATTGGTGAGCGTAGTTTGCTTGGCCCAGAGTTGGTGCAGGTGACTTCAGAGAAGGTTGACATCATTCGACGTCGACTTCTAGCAGCGCAGAGCAGGCAGAAGAGTTATGCGGATACGAGGCGTCGACCGCTTGAGTTTGTAGTGGGAGACCATGTGTTTTTGAAGGTCTCTCCTATGAAGGGAGTTCTGCGGTTCGGTAAGAAGGGGAAGCTGACGCCGAGATTTATTGGTCCATTTCAAGTTCTGGATCGAGTGGGAGCGGTAGCATACCGCCTTGCTTTGCCCACACCTCTTGCGGGCGTGCATAACGTATTTCATGTTTCTATGCTGAAGAAGTATGTTCCTGATCCTTCGCATATTATCAGTTGGGAGCAAGTGCAGTTAAGTGAGGATGCCACTTATGTACTGCGACCGACGCGTATTCTGGATAGAAAGGAGCAGGTACTGCGTAGCAAGGTTATCCCTCTCGTGAAGGTGCTATGGACGCATCATGGTGTGGAAGAGGCTACTTGGGAATCTGAAGCTGAGGTCAGGAAGACCTACCCTCTGATCCTCGAGGATTATATGAAGGTATGAATTTCGAGGACAAAATTTTCTTTAAGGGGGGTAGATTGTAACGACCTTGGAATTTTCTGTGCTAATCTTTCCTTAAGTAGTTGTTTTGGGGTAATTAGCGCTTTACTCGATTGCTTGTGAAATTCGCATCAATCACTTTAAATTGAATCTGCATGGCTCTAAACGTGTAGATTAGTGAGCGCTACGTTACTCTGAAATCTGGGATCCATCGCTAAATCCAGTTGTTCTGGGGAATTTTTGGAAGATCTGGATCGGACCTAGACCACGCATCGAAAGTCCGATGGCGATGATCTTAGGCTGTTGCGGTCACCGAGTTGGGCTTGATCTTCACCTCGAAAATCAAGTCGATCTGATGTTCTAGGTCGATTTGGTTGAGCTCGGAGTGAAGAGTGTGAGAACGGTTGGAATTTAATAAGCTTTTACTGAAATCTGAGTCGTGTCGCTTGCGCGACGATTTTAAGCTATCTGACCGTTGGATTCTGACCCAATTTCACCCTCTGATCAGGATAGTTGGCCCAGGCATATCCTAGTGCTTGTGGACCTGATCGAGTTTCCGTGACCGTTGAATTGAGTGTGGTCCGCCACGGCTGATCTGAAGAGCCGGTCGGTATGAAAACTCTGCTTGACCTAGATCCATGGTCAAGGAGCTTAAGTCCGACCTTTCGTGGTTATAGGCCCACCAGAAGTGCTTCGTTGGATCGAGAAAGGTGTGCTTTGGTTATAACCTAAGTATACCTTGACCCTGGGGTTATTTCCATCATTTTAAGGCCTATATATAGTCCTTAAACCCTAGCTTTCATTTCCATACGAATTTTCTCTAACCCTAGCTTGGAAAGAGAGTGGAAAAGAGAGAGTTAGTGAGAGAGATTGGTTGGTGATTCATCTTGATTCTTCCTTGTTCTTCTTCACCTTTGAACCTTTACTTTGAATCGTTCCTCTGACGATTCTGAGTTTGGGGTAAGTTAACCTAACCCTAACTTGTGTTAGAGCTTAGATTAGACTTGGTGTTGTTGTATCTCATTTCTATCCTTATTTTAGGGTATTCTAGCGCCGTTGACGAAGACAACTCGTCTAAATCAGCTCGGCGGTTCTTTCTTCGCTTAAGGTGCGGACTTTAAGTGTATAGGTTATGGTTTTCAAGGCTTTCAATCCCAGTTAGTGATTTATTCTTGTTATGGATGAGATTTCACATGTCAAATGTTATGTTTACATTGCTTTCCTGATATGCATGTGCTATATTGAGATTTGTGTATTCTAAGTGTATTTATAAAGTACCGTATACGTATAAAATACGCACTTGTGTTTGCCATGATTATTTGTCATGTATGTATGCTAGATGCATGTATGACAACTCCTTGGTAAAAGGAATTGTCTAAGTGCATGTATTCCAACATACGTCATGTATGTTGTTCCTTGTATGCTAAGTGTTTGTAGAAATGCATGAATGATCTAAGTGTAACTGATTACACTAATTGTGGGCGTTGAGAAGTGATTCTCAATACTCCTATTGATGCGCATGTTTTCCTTTATGCAGTAACATTCCAAGTTATTTAAATTCAAGCATCTCCTATGCTTACATTTATGTTAAGTTGATATTCTTCAGATGTGTATGTAACACGATTTGAGTTATTGTTCCATTACTGTTTTACATTCCATATGAATATCTGTAGTAGTGTAGGATATTTGGGACTATGCCTTAGTCCAGGAGATCGGTAATTGACCCTATATTCGTGGTTGAGATTGCTTTCGCCACGTAGGACGTATTAGACGAACCCGAGCCGTATTAGAGTTGGCGGCAGTGGTTTGGCCACGCGGAGTGTTTGCGCACTCTATGTCGTTCAATTCAACGTGCGCTCGTGCTAGTCGAGTTCGTCAAGTAACCCGATTGTCCGATGTATGTTAACCATGTATGGACACTACTGCTTGAATCTAGGGTACCGAACTTACCAGTGAAATCCTAATAACCATGGTACCTGATCCGCTAAGACTCATGAGCCGGACATGGTGGTATGGGACACCGTGGTCGAGCTGTCGGCCTACGCTGGGGTGACGAGCCTCCCATAGTGACCAGTGAGCAACTTAACTCGTGAGCCGATTATGGTGGTATGGGACACTATATTCGTGCTGTCGGCCTACATTGATTGGTGACGAGCCCTTTGTAGTGACCTCGAGCATACCTGGATACCGCAAGGAGGTGACGAGCCGATCTGTGGTAGTAAGGGCATGAAAGGCGTGCATTGATTGGTGACGAGCCCTTTGCTACGACCTTAAATATAAAATCGTATGAGATGTCTAGGATTGACGACCCTAGTATGGATCACTGTTTGGATGGTGACATGAGGAAGGTATCTTAGTTTCCCAATCCTGTTGTGTGAAATGGACTAATAACAACTTGGTAATCATATCCATGCACCGCATTTGCATGTGCTTTGTAGATGTGGCGCACTTTGAGGCGATGTCATGCGTAACGTAAGATGAAGACGCTGAGGGTGTACGCGTGAGGGCACGCATCATACCGCATTCATACTTGCATTAACAAGAGTACTTAGGATTTATTTAATTGTCCTGCTTTATCATTACTGTTTGATTGAACTGATAACATGTTAACCAGTGCCTTATCGTTCCACTAAGTTGATCACTCACTCCCACGTTTCTGGGGTGGTGTTACACACCCACCAGACTCTGTCTTAGGCCCTGATGTTGCAGATGTGGATGCGACGTCTGAGGCAGAGCGGGAGCTGGATGACGACGAGGCTGCCTTCTCCTATATGCAGTTTTCAGACGGGTTCTAGCGAGCCTCGGTCTGATGCGTGGGATTTCTGGGATATTTCTGGGGACTGAAATGATGTAATTTGATACTTATAATTTTGTTAAATAACACTTTTACACGATCTGGTTGTATATGTAATTCAGGGATTTACACTTGTACACATTTTACTATAAGTCTTCCGCTTGCTTTATTCACTTGTCCCTGAATCATATCTGTGTTTTGGCTTAATCTATTCCATGTTTTATGCACTAATACAGTCAACATACATTCATCATTAAATATGTTGCATAAGTGATGTTTTGGAACTCGGGAGTTGAGTTATGCTCGACCCCCGAATTTCAGGGCGTTACAGACGGTTCTTGTGCCTCCGCGACAGTTGACATTGCTGCTGCTAGGAGTTACCGAAGAGGACCTTCCTTTTTCGGTCTCCTCTTTGGAAACGCGGGGGATCAAGTTGCTTGTAGTGGCATAGAAGGGAGCTCACGCACTCTTGCTCAGCCTGGGCGGGTGTATCCGTGGCTTGCCTAACCTACCCCTGAAGAATTGTGATCATCACCTACAACAACTGCTGAAGCTGATCCATGCTCACCAATACGGTCGGGGCCGCACTAGTCTCGAATGTGAGAGCCGCTTGGCTCACTCTCTCAGGCGCCATGTCCTATAGTATGGAACAGGGGCCTACTATCCTTGAACACTCTCGAATATACACATGATGGTGAGTTATATCAGAAAGTCTCTAAGTTATTCAAACTCGGGGACCTAATCATTCTAAGTTCTCAACAATCATAGAGTGTTGGGTAACTATCAACAGATATGTGATGTTATCCTCGGGTATTCTCAAGTTATGCTCTGATACCAACTTCTTTCATGCCCCAAACTCGGGAACCGAAGTCACAAAATTCCCGATCACTGAATGTGGTGTTGACAGCCTTCGTAGTAACCCATTCTTGCCTCCTAGTGCCCATACGCTAGATTCCGATCCTAGGATCCTACAAGGAGGATTTTCAGTGTGAAAGTTTTTTGTAAAGAAGCATAACCACAAGTATACCCAAATCACAAGAACAACATCATCACCACATATCCACTAATATGAATATTAGAATACAATGCTTAAAAGGAAATACATGAATAGCAAAATCTCCAAAATGATCTTCCACAAGCTCTTGCCTCAATGCTGCTACGACCTTACATCACATGCACGCAACGGTCGTGCATAAGCTTACTACAAAGCTTAGAGGGTGGTGTATGTGTGTGCACAAAGCATGTGCCAAGCATATGATATCAGCGTAAGCGGAATACTAGAAAGTCTATTAGTCATTCAATATTAGAGTATGCAATGCAGAGTCATAGTGAGCCAAATATCAGATGCCGATGATGCAATATAATATGCAATTCTTAACGAGCCATGAATACCATTAGCCTTATTCAGGCTAGGCAATACAGAAGCATAATAAACCAAATGTGATGTGCTGAAGATGCAATGTAATATGTGGTACGAAAGAAATGACCAAGTTGGAGTGTGAAGTTAGGATGATATTATATAGTATCGCAAGTTGTGGGGTCCAACACAAGGGCCTTTTATCCAAACCAATCCCATACCTAAATTTGGATAGCTAGACTCAATGTGGTAAACTCCTGATCTCAGGTTGGTCATGCGCCCAACCAAAATCTTGGCCATTGTAAAGGTACACATAATGATTTGGTTGTGCACCACCAGACTAAGTGGTAGTGAATGAATGAGTCAAGTGCTGAGTACGCAAATCCTGTTCAGCAAGTCCGCATATGACCGCCATAACGCTTCTGATGTGGGACAAGGTTCTGCCTCACTGTATGCATGTTGAGGGTCAAATATTGCATATTGGACCCCATTTATTACTTGGTTTTATGAACATGATAATGCTTAATGTTCTATTTTAATCATTTTTGTGCTGCAAGGTGAATTCAAGAGCTTGGATTGAAAAGGATGATAAAGGCATGGATTTAATGCTCAAGAATCACTAAAGCCAGTGGACAGATCACCCAATCAACCATTAATCACTAATTTGGGGCCCACCTGATCTTTGGATCGGCCTCAATTTTGAACATGGCCCCTTAAATTAGATGGGAAGACGGATGGACGGTGTGGATTTCTTTGGAACGCCATCATTGACCTCACCTGCTAGGTGCATGCGCACAACACACACGCACCCACAGTACACCAGGACCGTGGACCTAGTCAAAGTCACCTTCCTCGACATGATTCTCTCTCGTGGACGTTCCGCTGTGAACCGAATGGGTAGAGATTCATGGACGGTCCTGATAGGCCACCATCGCAGATCATCGATCCGATTTGAACCATCCATTAGACTCCAACGAACTGATTGATCTAGACTTAGGAGTGGAAATCAGAAGATGACAGCAAGAACGGCTTCCCTTTGTTCAAACGTAAGATGGACGGTATGAGCAAGGAGCTGCGGTCTATCTCTATGGGCCATTATTTGGATCTGGAAACCATCTATCTCGCTGAAATTCCTAGGCGAACCTAATAGACGGAGTGGATTTCTAAGAAAATTCCCATTGTGGGCCCCACCGATTTACACAGTGCCGTGGAATCTGCAGCAGAGGCATTTGGTGGAAGGTTCTGCATGCGGCTCTGATCTTGGCTACGCAGCAAAGGATTGTGCATGGTTCTGCGTAAAGATTTCTATGGGCCAGGGATCAGTGATCAACGATCTGAACTGTTCAAAAGAACAGATTAATTGCAAGAAGCACTGGAGCCAACCTACTATTAAAAACAGAGATTTGGTTGGTTGGTCGAATGTTAAATGATTCAATAGTGGGAGAGGGGAGAAAATGCGAGCAAAGGAAGAAGAGAAGGGTGTAGAGCGTGGAGCAGCCGTCTTCAAAGAGTTTTTTTTTTCTTTCCTTTCTCTCACATATTCTAGATTGGGTTTTCGTCTTCTTCTAGTTCTAGTTCTAGTTGTTCTTATAAAACATGCGAAATTAGTCCATATGGATTCGACCTTAGTCTCATCGAGATTATTACTACATCACAGCCCTGCACTGGAGGTTGTGAACAAGTTTTTGGTGCCGTTGTCGAGGACTAATGGTTGCATTTTTCTAAGATTAGCTAGTTTTGGGATTAGTTTAAGATTAGGTTTTTATATTTTCTAATTTTAGGATTAGCTTTTTCTGTTTGATTTTTAGAAACTAACCTAACTTTCCTGTTTTGTAGGATCCTGATATAGCATTTCTAAATTATTAATCTCTTTCTAATTTTTCTGTTTTCTTTTAGGGTTTGTTTTCTATTTTTAAAAACTTTATAATTCTAGGATTTCTTTTGCTTTTAGAAAATAACTTACTTTCTAATTTTAGATTTAGAAACTTGTTATTTTCTAGTTTTAGAAATAGACTAATTTTGTTTTATTTTGTAAGATTTTAATTAGGAACCTCTAATTTGGTAACTTCTTTCTAATTCCCTTTCTCTTTTTAGATATATATTTCCTTTCTCTCTTTTAGGTTTAAGGTAGAATCTGAATTTGAGGGCTGATAGTCTTTCATGCCAAAGTGGGTTCGTGATAACACTCGACGTCTTTTGAGCGAAGGAGGATTGGTTGAGGGGTTATCTATCCATTGCAAGATTAGACACCACTCGAGATCCTCAGAGTTAATTGAAGTGATGGCTACAAATCAATTGGTAAATCAACAACTTCAACTTAAGGCTGAGGAAGTCCAGGATGAGAATGAGGTGCATCTCATGCATGGTTTTTCCAAAAAATGCAAGACATATGGATATCAAGCCAAGGGTAATCCAACTCCTTCCAAAAATCCATGGGCTTGAATCTGAGAATCCGTATCTACACCCGAAAGAGTTTGATAAGATTATAGCTACTTTATACTTACCAAATGTGTCCGATGACACGGTTAAGCTGAAACTCTTTCCTTTTTCTTTGAAGGAGAAAACTAAGACATGGTTGCATTCACTACGTCCTCAATCTATTGGTAGATGGAATGATATGACAAGGGAGTTCATAAAGAAAATTTTCCCATACCATAGAGAAACACCCTTAGAAAGTCGATCATGAACTTCACCCAAAAGGAAGATGAAACATTCTTCCAATGTTAGGAGCGGTTCAAGGATCTTGTCAGTTATGCTCACAACACGGTTTTGAAACGTGGCGCATCACGAACTTTTTCTATGGTGTACTGACATCCCCCATGCGCCAATTAGTCGAGACAATGTGTAATGGGGAATTTATGAATAAAAGTATCGATGATGTCTGGGACTACTTTGATAAGCTTGCTGAAAACACACAATCATGGGACGTCTCCCCAAAATCAAACACCACGTCTAGGCCGACTCAATCCAAAGAGAGGGGTGGAATGTATCTCCTGAAAGAGGTCGATGATATCAATGCTAAAGTGGCTAATCTCACCAGAAAACTCGAGGTCATGGAATTAAAGAAGGATAAGGTTAAGGAAACTATTTGCGGTAATTGTGCTTGCAACATTCACACAACTGAAAATTGTCCAATGATACCTGCCTTTCAAGAGGTGTTGAATGAACAATCTAATGCCGTGAACAATTAGCAAAGACCTTTCAATGGACCTACCTCCAATACATACAATTCTAGCTGAAGAAATCATCGAAACTTCAGTTGGAGGAATGGACAAACTGCTACTCCTCAAGGTTTCTTAAACCAAATTCCAAATCAAGAGAAACCTCAAGAGGATCCAGTGTTAAAACATTTTTAAAAGCAAGAGCTTTTCAATTAGGGGAACCTTTCAAGACCTTACAAAAACCATACAAGGGCTTGACACAAGGAATACGATTGGGAATAAGGGGAGACTTCTAGCTCAACCTCTTCCCAATCCAAAACCACAATATGAAATTAGCGACCCGAACTCTTCAAACTAAATGGAGCAAGCTAAATCTATCACCACTCTTAGGAGTGGGAATACCATTGACAAGACCATTCTGGTTAGGGCTGAAAAGCCTAAGGACCTAGAAGAAGATAATAATGATAGACCTAGCATTGCTCCACAAGAATTAGAACTGGAACTTCAAGGCAAGCCGGTTGCCCCATTCTCCCAACGGTTGGTTGCACCAAAGCCTCTTTCTAACTCTCAGGACATTCTAAAGGTGTTGAAATAAGTGAAGGTAAATATTCCTCTACTGGATGCGGTTAAACAAATACTTTCATATGCCAAATTTCTGAAAGACTTGTGTCGACCAAAAGACAACAAAATATTCAAAAGAAAATCTTCTTAACTCAAAAAGTGTATCATCCTAAATAAAGATGTGTCATAGAAATTCGAAGATCCTGGTAGCCCAAAATTGGGAACTACCAAATTGAGCAAGCACTTCTTGACTTAGAGCAAGCGTAAATCTGATTCCCTACTCGGTCTACAAACAGTTAGGTTTGAGTGAATTAAAACCCACCCTAAACACATTACAAATTGTTAATCGCTTAGTTCATGTACTAAGAGGGATAATTGAGGATGTGTTGGTCCAGGTTGACAAATTCTACTACCCGGTAGATTTTATTATTCTAGATACGGAATCCATAAATAACATGAGAACTCAAATTCTCGTCATTCTTGGTTGCCCATTCCTTGTCACTTCAAACGCAATCATTAATTGTATGAATGGAGTCATAAGTATGTCTTTCGGGAATATGACATTGGAGTTGAATATCATTTTCAACACAAGAAAACGGTTAGAGGATGATGAAGATTTCCATGACATTAACATGATTGACTCTTTCGTGGAAGATAGAACACTTTTGACCTATTCCTCTGACCCTCTAGAGACGTGCTTGGCCCACTCTCATGCTTTAGATGATGATATAATTAAGGAGACAGGTGCCATGCTTAATACCACGCTGGTACTTGAAGTTAACCAGTGGAGGACATAATTCGAAGAATTACCCCAAATTGAAGTAGTGCCTCTACCGTCTAGCCTCAAGGCACCGAAGCTTGACTTAAAACCAATGCCCTCAGATTTGAAATATGTCTACGTAGGTCAAGATGAGACATACCCAATGGTGATTTCATCTCAGCTTGAGTAAGAACAAGAGAGTATGCTCATATCTACTCTCATTGAGCATAAGAGAGCCCTTGGATGGGTGATTGCGGACCTCAAGGGAATTGATCCTTCGGTTTGTACTCACCACATCTATCTTGAGGATAATATGAAGACATCTTGGCAACCACAATGTAGACTAAATCCAAACATGAAGGAAGTGGTTAAGGCCAAGGTTCTTAAGCTTTTGGATATGGGTATCATATACCTTATATCCGATAGCCAATGGGTGAGTCCAACTCCAGTGGTTCCTAAGAAGTCCGAAATCACCATTGTAGCTAATGCCAATAATGAACTTGTGCTAACCAGAGTTACTACTGGTTAGAGAATGTGCATTAACTACGGGAAATTGAATATCATCACAAGGAAGGACCACTTCTCTTTGCCTTTCATTGATCAAATCTAAGAAAGGCAAGCTGGTCACTCGTACTATTGTTTCCTTGACAGATATTCGGGCTACAACCAGATAGAGATAGCCCATGAAGATCAGGAAAAGAGCACGTTCACATGTCCTTTTGGTAGGGCTGTTCACGAATCGTGTCAGCTCAAAAAACTCGCTCGACTTGACTCGAGTCAGCTCGGATTGACTCAGCTCGAGTGGCCGATTCGGGCCAAGTCAAACTGATTTTCAGAAGCTCGAGTTGAGTTCTAGCCGAGTTCAACCAGGGGCCATTTCAACTCGACTCGACTCAAAGTTCGAACTCAAGGTTGACTCAGCTCGTTTAATGATTATATTAATAAATATTATATATATATATAATAAATATAACTATATTAGTTTTAAAAAGAAACAAAGTGCCCTAACGTTACTCGTCACCCGACCCCAACCCTAGCCTCTCTTTCCCCTTTCTTCTCTTTCTCCTCCTCCCTCTACCCAGTCGCTACCCGGCGGCCGACCAACGATCCATCACCCTAACTTTACACGAACGACCATCCCTCCATTGGACCACCACCACCTATCTCGCAGGTACGATTAATGGACAGCATTATCCATGTAAATCTATTATTGACACATGGATTTACAGAATCCTCTGCTCGATTCTTTAAATGCCTTATAGGACTTAAGAAAATGACTCACATGAGATTGTAACTTCTTGAACTTAAACTCTGCTTAGCTCTAGATCATGGCCTGTTGGTATTGAGGACATTATGGTGGAGAGCAAAATCGGAAAGCAAAATCCTATATGGGATTTTGTTCAGAATAATTGACAGTAGTTATTTCACAGTGAATGAGCCAATTCACACCAAAATACCTCAGGAATTTTAGGTTAGACATGTATCAGGATACACAACCATGGAGTTCCATCATAATTCAGTACTTACCTGCTTGCTAGTGAAGTGCTGATGAGGACTCTTCTTCTTGACTATGAAACATGGATGATTCCATTGTGATAATATAAAAAATAATCACTTTGAAAAAACATATAAAGGAAAATTTTTGACATCACTGTAACGAGACATGCTATAAACATATGAAGCTCGAGCACAACTCGACTAAAACCACTAGCTCGACTCGACAGTTGTGGCAAATAAGCCAAGCTTTAATGTTGAGCTCAAGGCCGAGCTCGAACTCGAGTACACCATGGACAAGCCGAGCCGAGTTTAGCCCACCTTAACTCAACTCGGCTCGATGCCCACCTCTACCTTTTGGCACCTTTGCTTATCGAAGGATGTCATTTGGACTGTGTAATGCTCCCGCCACCTTTCAGCGATGTATGATGAGTATTTTTTCTGACATGGTGGGATAATATCTAGAGGTCTTCATGGACGACTTCTCTACCTTTGGTCCATCTTTCAATGACTACTTAGAGAATCTTAAATGTGTGCTGAAAAGATGTGAAGAAAAGAATTTGGTATTGAATTGGGAGAAGTTTCATTTCATGGTTCATAAGGGAATTGTCCTTGGAAATATCAGATTGTCCAAGGGAATTGAGGTAGATAAGGCTAAATCGATCTTATCTTTAACCTACCTCTACCTAAGAATGTACGAGATGTGCGATCCTTCTTAGGACACGCTGACTTTTATAGGAGATTTATAAAGGACTTTAGTCATCTCTCTTGTCCTTTGTGTAATTACTTCAAAAGGATGCATCATATGAGTGGACTGAGCAATGTCAGGAAGCTTTCACTAAGCTTAAGGGTATGTTAATCACTGTACCTATCATGCAGCCACCCGATTGGAGCCTTCATTTTGAACTTATGTGTGACGCATCTGACTATGCTCTTGGGGCGATTTTAGGCCAGAGAAAAAAAAAGAAACCCTATGTTATTCATTATGCAAGTAGAACTTTAAATCCTACCCAAGTGAATTACTCGACTACAGAAAAGGAACTCTTATCCATAGTGTTCTCTTTGGACAAATTTATATCCTACTTGATCGGATCCAAGATCGTCATTTATACAGATCATACACCACTCAAGAGATGTGGGCTCGCGTTCAGTTCGATGAAATGCCGCACATTACAAATCCCAAGAGAACATGTCCCATCAATCAATTACACCACATCTCATCATGTCAAGTACAAGAGCAACCCCAAAGTCAACTCTCTCTCTCTCTCTTTCCACCCATACATGTCAAGTACACCCACCACTCACTCACCCATCACTCCATCCATCACTCACCATCCCTCTCTCTCCTTACATCACCTCTCTCTCTCTCATCTCTCCCTCATTTCCTCCTAAGCAACCGTCCAAGCTCCATGCGAGAGCTTTATGTGGCCCACTTCCTATCTCCCATCTCCACCATCCAAGCTTCATCTCGACTGTTAAAATCATTCCCTTAGAGCTCTAGAGGATATAGGCAGAAGAAGGAAGATGAGATCAAAGGTGGGTGATTTTATGTTGTGATTTTGTGATTTAAGGGCCCACTTATGGTGGGACCCATCTTGATGTATGCATTGTATAGGGAGGGCCCATAGTGGCGGGGTCCCTCCCCTTCTCACGTCTCTCCATCTCTCTCTCTCTCTCTATTTTTCTATATATTTTTTATGATGACCCACCTATGATGATCCGTGTCGTCTAGCTACATGGGACCCCTAATGCGTGGATGAAACCCACACCGTCCATCCGATCCTTGAATGCTGTAAGAAAGAAAAATACAAATGTTAGCTTGATGCTAACCTGGTGGGCCCTACATGTGTGGACCCAGCCATGGTGCATGTGTTTTACCAACGCTATCCATTCATTTGATCCAGACCATCCAGCGGTCTGGATGTGTGTGTGTGTGGGGGGGGGGGGGGGGGGCACCATCCATCTAACGGTGGGGATCTAGTAGTATATAGCTGCTGGAATGATGTCAGCAAGTCATATGGGTCCCACATGTACGTCAAATCTAGACCGTCCATTCATGAGGAGCTCGCTGTGATGCACGTGTGATACTCACCTGCCATGTGTGTGGAGCCCACCCTGAAGTATGTGTTCATCCTAACCATCCAAATGGTGAGACCCACTGTTGTGATTAGGTCAGTAGGTTCTATGGGTCCCAGTGATGTATTTGTTTCATCCACACCGTCCACACCATCTGGACGATGCTAGACCTGATTGGACGGTGCCATGTGGGCCACACCGTGGTGTATTTGTTTCATCCACACCGTCCAGATGTGTTGGACTATTTAGACGGTACTGTCATGCCCCGCTGTGATATATGTGATTTATTCGACACCATCCATCTGTCCAGGGGACGTGGAGCCCACTTTGATGCGTATACTTCTTTCCATGCCGTCCATCTTCGTGATGCATGTATTTCTCTAAGTCGTCCATATGTTTTGCTAGCATGGGACCGCCATGATGTATTTATTTCACCCACACTATCCAGATTGTACTAAACGGTGCTAGATGATGTTTGAATAGTGCTGATTTACATAGATAATTTTTGGACAGTGCTGATTTACATAGATAATGTTTGGACAGTGCTGATCTTCATTAGTGAACCATGTGCCCCATAGAATGATAGTGCATAATGATACACATGTTGCACCCACCACTATTGAAATGATTTTAGATGTAATCCCCTCACTCACATTATAGTGGGACCCACCACGATATATATGTTATTCACACAGTCCATGTGGCCCTCACATGATGTACGTGTTTGATTTGAGTTGTCCATGGATGAGGCCCATGTGGTGTACTCGAGGGCCCATATGTAGGGCCCACCTATTATGTATTTGTGGCCTTTGACGAGGCCCAATATGATGTTTTTATGGCCCACTTTGATGTATTTGTAGCCCATCTATGAGGCCCACTTTGATATAATTATGGCCCATATTTAAGGCCCAAGTGGTATGACCCAATGTAATATATTTACGGCTCAATTGATGCGGCTCACTTGATGTGTATTGAGGCCCATGGGTTATGGTCCATTATGACGTATTGAGGCCTATGGGTTATAGGCCATTGTGATGTATCTGAGGGCCATGTATTACGACCCATATGATGTATGTGAGGCCTATATGTGTGGCCCAATGAGATGTATATGTGGCCCATGAGTGAGGCCCATCATGATTGTATTAAGCCCTTGAGTGAGACCCATTGTGATGTATATTAAGCTCTTACGTGAAACCCGTTATATTGTGCATGAGGCCTTTGTGTGTAGCCAATGGGATGTGTATTGGGCCCTTATGTGAGGCCATGGGCCCATTATATGTTAGTCTCTATGTGGGCCACTCCTTGGGAGCAATGTTGGTTAAATGTCCACATTGATGGGCAATGATGGTTAAATGTCCACTTTGTGACATTACCCTTAGGCCTTTTGTTAGGCCGATTGTCGAGGCCGATTATCAATGCCGATTATCGGTGGTGGCTATTGATACCGATTATGAGATATGATAGTATAGCATCATGATACATGCCCATACGCATCATCTGCATGTTGTTAGGAGATGTGATTGACCATTGCATATGCCATTGGGTAGGTTGTTTATGGGACTCCCTAATAGGTGGAGTCATCCCACATGAGCACTCGGTATGCACAGGATTGATGCATGATTAGACTGTGTGACTCATGCATCTCGCATTTGTGTGATATGAATATTGTACGCACTAGCGACAACAGGGCCATAGCCTCCACAAGCATGTCGTGGATGGCCTGATGGGATACCAAAAATCTGTTACTAGCATCGGACCACCATAGATGGCCCTGGGTGAAAATTCCTAAACCCTCTTGGTATGAGAGGACGCTTTAGCGTCTAGATTGAGTGGATTGCATGAGTGCCCAAGTGCCAAATACCAGTAGGTCGCGTCTCTCACTGTGTTGTTGTTGGTTGGAAGGAGGTGTGGCCTTATCCACCTGATTTGTAGTGGGCAAAACTAGGCTAAGTTTGACTAGCTCATAAATGGGTCCGTTATCGACGTGCCGGGTAGGTATTGGCTAACTATTGGCCAGGTGGATAGTGAGGTCTCTTCCACTCACCTGGTTACATGCGATGGGACGGCAATCTGGTTTGGAGTGTACTAGACCCCGATAATGATTCCAGAGATGTACAGTACTGATACGTGGACTTATTGTGCAGGAGTTACATACTCATTCATTCATTCATTTACTATCCACTCGGGTTGGTGGTGCATAACTAATTGTTGTGTGCCTTCGTAATGGCAAGGATTTCGGTTGGGGCACGTGACTAACCTGAGTTCAAGGGTTTACCACATTGAGTCTGGCTATTCAAATTTAGGTATGGGACTGGTTTGGATAGAAGTCCCTCGTGATGGACCCCATAGCCTGCAATACTACATGTTATCATCCCGACTTCACTCCAGCTTGTCATTTCATTCGCATCGCATACTGCATCCATGGCATATGGTATTTTGGGTTGTTATGTTTCTGCACTTATATGACCTAGACGGACTTAGCAGGATTTGTATATTGCTTTGCATCCTCAGTATATGATATTTAGCTCATTATGATTCGCATCGCGTACTCTGATATTGTATGACTCGTGGACTTACTAGTATGTTTCTTCTTACTCTGATATCATATGATTCTTGATCTTGCCAGCATTTTTGATATTGTATGATTATAGCATTGTATTGAATACTTAGCACTTACCTTGTGTACACACTTACACCACCCTCTAAGCTTTCTATAAGCTTATGTATGATAGATGCATGCAAGTAGCGTTAGGTTGCAGCAGCGTTGAGCATGGAGCGTGCAGCCGTCTTCTAGAGCTTTGATTTTGACATATGTATTTCCCTTTCACTATTATATTCAAATATTTATATTAGTGGATATATGATGATGATGTTGCCTTTGTGATTTGGGTAAACTTGTGGTTCTGCTTATTATGAGTTAAATGTACATCGAAAAATCCTCCTTGTAGGATCCCAGGATTGGAACCTAGCGTATGGACACTGGGAGCCGAGAATGGGGTACTATGGAGGCTGTCAACACCGGATTTGGTGATCAAAAATTTTGTGAGCCCGATTTCTGAATTTGGGGCGTGACACTAAGCCTTGCCTAATTAGATGGATCCTCCTACTCCAAGAATCTGATTTAGAAATAAAAGATAAAAATGGAGTAGAGAACATGGTGGCTGACCATCTTTCCCACCTTGGTCTCCCTAATTCCTTTGAGATGGCACATATCAATGATATGTTCCCAAACAAACAACTGTTCAAAGTCTCTCATTCACCTTAGTTTGCTGATATTGTTAATTATCTTGCCACAGGTTTCACGCTAACACATTGGATTGCGCAAGATAAGAAGAAATTTTCACCGAGGTGCGCAAATTCTTCTAAGATGATCCATATTTGTTTAAATATTGCCTAGACCAAATCCTAAGGAGATGTGTGCAAGATAATAACACCAAAGTGTCATCTCCTTCTGTCACTCACAGGCCTGTGGTGGTCACTTTTCTGCTAAAAAGACCACGGCCAACATTCTACAGAATGGTTTGTACTGGCCCACTATGTTCAAGGACACTCATGTGTTTTGCAAGGCTTTTGAGCATTGTTAGAAGTTAGGAGCATTGTCCCGTCAAAATATGATGCCCTTAAACCCCATTCTTATCATAGAAGCATTTGATTGCTGGGGCATCGATTTCATGGGATCATTCCCCCAAGCTTTTGGTCATTTATATATTTTGCTCACAGCAGACTCTGTCACTAAATGGGTCGAAGCGATTCCATGCCGGAGCAATGACCATCAAACGGTCATTAAATTCTTAAAAGAGAACATCCTTTCCTGGTTCGAAACGCCTCGAGCCATCATTAGTGATGGAGGCTCACATTTTTATAATAGGCAATTCATGAACTTAATGAAGAAATATGGCATCTCCCACAAAGTGAACACTCCATACCACCCACAAACAAGTGGGCAAGCTGAGATTTCCAATAGGAAAATTAAACACATCTTGAAAAAGACGGTAAACCCTGACCGTAAGGATTGGTCACTTCGATTGACTGATGCTTTATGGGCGTACCTACTGCATTTAAAACCCCTATTGGAATGTCTCCCTTTAGGCTTATTTATGGGAAAGCTTGCCACTTGCCTGTGGAGTTGGAACATAGAGCCTACTGGGTGATCAAAAATTTGAATTTTAATCTAGACAACGCTGGCTCGCAACACAAACTTCAGTTGAATGAACTCGAAGAAATCTGGAATGATGCGTACGAGAACTCGAGAATTTACAAGGATAGGGTAAAGGCGTTTCATGACCAACACATTCTTCATAAATCATTCACATTAGGCCAGAAGGTCCTCTTATATAATTCTCGGTTACATCTCTTTTCGGGTAAGCTCCGATCTTGTTGGACCAGCCCCTTCACTGTTACCAATGTTTATTCTCATGGGGCTGTCGAGATTCAGAATCCAACCAATGGCATTAAACTTAAAGTGAATGGACATCGATTAAAGCCATTTGTTAAGCAATTTGAATCAGAGGACATGTCCATACCTCTGAATGATCCTGTATATCAGGATTGATCTATTAGTCTAACGGAGGTATAGTTAGGTTTTCTTTTTTCCGTTCTAGGATAGTTTACTTTATGCCATTTTAGGATAGTTTATTTTTCGTTGTCTAGGATAGTTTGTTTTTAGTTAGATAACTCTTGTGCTAACCAACCTTCACGCTAAGATCCTTCGAAAAAAGCATCAAAATCTCTTCATCGGGTACTATCTATTCATCATTTTTCTTTCACTTACATTGTCTCTTTTGCAAAGCTTGTGTATTTCTTTTACATTGAGGACAATGTAGATTTTAGGTTGGAGATGGGAGATTAGTTATCTAATTAGTGTTTTCTCAGTTTTGAGCAAAATTTGTAAAATTTTTTGAAAAAATTTCTATGCTCATCTATTTGAAAAATAATAAGTTGTGTATTTACTAGTTGATTTGAGTATGAAAAAAATATAGAAATCGAGTTTTGAAATGTTGGAGTTGGAGCAACTAAGTAATGTATCACCTTTGGTTCTTATATTCACTTGAGGATGTTCGAATATTATTTTATTCAAATTGTTCTCTATGAATAGTATTAGATTTTCTAATTGTTAGTACGATGATCATTGAAAGATATTGAGAACCGAGTCTGGAGAATTTTATCCACCTTAAAAGAAGAAAGAACCAGTAAAAAAATAGGAGATCGACAAAAAGGTCATAAAGAATGACAAATGACAACATCTTTGAGGGGAATGAGAAATGTCTTTGAAAAGATGCAATGTCTATATATATATATATATATATATATATATATATATATATATATATATATATATATAACAAAAAACAAAAAAGAAAGGAAAAGACTGAATAATGATCGTCGATATAAAATAAAAAACTGGAAAAAGAATAAAAATGTGATAAGTTCTGAATCAGTACTTGGGTTTTCAACCAATCTTGAAGTGATGAGAATGGCTAACATTATGAAAAGATAGTATTTTCATTAAGCACGTTGAAAAACTTGATATGCGAACTATGCTCTGACCTAATGGATAAAGAACTTACTTGATTGATAGCTTATGTGATCCAACTGTAGGTTTTCAAAATCAAACTTTCTCATCTTGAGTCTACCCATTCATACTTGAATACACAAAAGATTATTTTCTGAAAAAGGTTGAACATTGTGCATTAAACTTATTTTTCACATACTTTGCTCGGGACTAGCAAAATGCTAGTTGGGGATTGTGTTGAGGGTCAAATATTGCATATTGGACCCCATTTATTTCTTAGTTTTATGAATATGATAGTGCTTAATGTTGTATTTTAATCATGTTTGTGTTATAAGGTGAATTCAAGAGCTTGGATTGAAAAGGATGATAAAGCCATGGATTTAACGCTCAAGAATCACCAAAGCCAGTGGACCGATCACCTAATCAGCCGTTTTCACTGATTTGGGGCCCACCTGATCTTTGGATAGGCCTTAATTTTGGACTCAACCCCTTAAATTAGATGGGAAGACGGATGGATGGTGTGGATTTCTTTGGAATGCCATCACAGACCTCACCTGCTAGGTGCGTGCGTAGAACACATACGCACCCGCAGTGCACCAAGACCGTGGACCCGGTCAAAGTCACCTTCCTCGACAGGATTCTCTCTCGCAGACGTTTTGCTGTGAACCGAACGAGCAGAGATTCACGGACGATCCTGATGGGCCACCATTGCAAATCATCGATCCGATCCGGATCGTCCATTAGACTCTAACGGACTGACTGATCCAAACTTAGAAGAGTAAATCAGAAGAGGACAACGAGAACGGTTTCCCTTTGTTCAAACGTAAGATGGACAGTGTGAGCAAGGAGCTGCAGTCCATCTCTGTGGGCCATTATTTTGATCTGGAAACCGTCCATCTCGCCAAAATTCTGAGGTGAACCTAATAGATGGAGTGGATTTCTCAGAAAATTCCCATTGTGGATACCACCAATTTACGCAATGCCGTGGAATCCGCAGCAAAGGTAGTTAGCATAAGGTTCTGCATGCGGCTCTGATCTTGGATACGCAGCAAAGGATTGTGCACGATTCTGTGTAAAGATTTCTATGGGCCAGGAATCAATGATCAACAATCTAAACCGTTTGAAAGAATAGATCAAATGTAAGAAGTGCTGGGAGCCAACTTGCTATTAAAAACAGAGATTTGGCTGGTCGATCAAACGCCGAATGATCCGGTAGTGGGAGTGGGGAGAAAACGTGAGCAAAAGAAGAAGAGAAGGGAGCAGAGCGTGGAGCAGTCGTCTTCAAAGAGTTTTTTTTTCTTCCCTTTCTTTAATTGTTTATTTATGCTTTTAGTTCAATCATGTCTATGATCGGCTAAACCTCTTGGCTAGGGCTAAGAGGTGAAGCTTGTAGCATGATGGGCCATTTTCTATTGCTTTGATTCATGTTGTTAAACTCTCTTTGATTTTAGGTTGATTATAAGAAATATTGTTAGTTTTTAATGATTTGTTGTGACTTAAATTACAATGGATCTGCGATAGCTTTGAGTATGTTCTTTACATTATTGATATTGTGATTTTAGGAAATCCTGTTGTTCACCATCGTCCCCTGGGCTTGGTTGGATGATGGAATCCTCCCTAACTCTCACAATTCTCTTAGATTGGCTGTGAATTAGTAAATTCTGTTATTTTCTTTGTCTCATGGGTATGGTTTTGTGATGGAATCAATTCTAGTTCTCATACCTCTCATCCATTGAGAACTAGATCAAAGGAAGTTTAGACTTGATTTTTAATGAGATATCTTCCAATTGGATGAAGATGGGACTCTGATTCCAGTTGTGTTCGTGAATCAAGCATAAATCTCCCTGATCTCTACAAGTAGATCCTTGGAAACCCTAGTTTCCCACTTTTGAATTTCACAAGTTTTTTATTAACTTTTTCACAATTATTCTCACACATATTCTAGATTAGGTTTTCATCTTCTTTTAGTTCTAGTTCTAGTTGTTCTTAGAAAACACACGAGATTAGTCCCTGTAGATTTAGCCTTGGTCTCACTGAGATTATTACTACATCGTAGCCCTGAACTTGGGGTTGTGAACAATGCACAGTAGCCTGCCAACACAGTAGCCTACCAACCACTAGTAGCTCGCCCAGGCCCATAGGCCCTACCCACATCAGCGTCCGCCCACATTTGCAACAGTGACGGGGCATCACAATATCAGAACCATACATTTCTAGGATATCACCGGGGTCTAACACACTCCACATTGGTTGCCGCCTCCCTAGCCGCACAACCCAGTGAGAGGAAAAGACCTCACTACCCGCCTGGCTAGTAGTTTGCCAATACCTACCTATCTCATCGATAATGGACCCATTTGCAAGCTGGTCAAACTTAGCCTAGCTTACAGCCCCCTCACTCGGGCAGATAAAGCCACATCCCCTTCACAACCAACCATGACATAGTGGGAGGCACCGCCTATTGGTATTTGGCACTCAGGCACTCATGTATCCACTCGGTTTAAATGTTGGAGCATCCCTTGGCCACGGGAATTTAGGGGCTTTCACCCACGGACATTGAACGTGCCCATATGCTGAGTCCCAAATATTTTCAGTGTCCCATCTGGCTATCCACAATATGCCTATGGAGGCTACAAACCTGATGTCACTAGGGCGCACACTAATCATGCCACACAAAATGCGAGATGCATGAGTCATACCATCCTGTCATGCATTAAACCTGCGCAATCATGTGGGGCAACTCTGTCTCACAAGGAGTCCTCTGAACACCTCAGCCCAATGGAATATGTTATGATCAATCATTCCTCATAACACTCATATAAATGATGCATATGGGCATGTATCATGATGTAATACTAAGCATGTTCTCAGTGTGTCCTACTAGACTAAGTACACTAACATGATTATCAGATGTTAGCAGACAATAACGGGCCCTAATCGGTATATCACATATAATGAGTAGGAATGGAATGATATGCCCCACTAGGCATGAAGCAGTCTATATGGTATGGCCCATGTTAGACTATCCTAACCTTCTCAAGGCACTAATACATCATATATCCTAAGGTGAGGTCCACTGAAAGGATGGTGGATCTAACCCATGAACCTAGATAAGCTTCAATAGTGGATATATCAAATATGATACCACATATTCTTCCATCTATGACAAGGGGTGACGATGCACTCTCCTACAAACAATGGATGGCTTAGGTGACACACTAACGTCAAGGATGGGCCTCACAGTCATCCAAAAAGGTAAATGGACGGTGTGGATGATGCGTACATGACTTCGATGTCCTAACAACTGATTATAAAGGTAGGACACATCTCACAGGGTGAGTCAAGTAGGTGTACAACAAGGTGAATTAAGAGGACGAGCCTAAGTACAACAAATGGGCTTCCTCATCCCCTCTGTCATGTAATAATTAGGCTTTCCTATGGGGGCTCGATATGAATATAAGGTGGGCTTTGGTGGGGTCCATACATCTAGGACTATGTGTCCTTCTAACAGATTGGGTAGCCCGCTCAACTCCTAAGTGAGCCTTGGGTATGGTCACTAAACTTAGGCAAAACATGAATCTAGGTGGGTCACTTTGGTATGGATGGCCTGATACAAATCACAAGGAGGGCTCCAAAGCTTGTGGTAGTTCTATAGGGTATGGTGGAAAGCATCATTATCAATGGGGCCTAATGTTTTAGGGTAGCCTGACAATACATGTGATGCGCATGAGCAAGAATCATGAGGTTATACTAAGCATGATCTACGGTAATGATATACTCTTATATATATATATAGTGGCTGCCTAAATGCCATACTACATAAAGGATGAACCTCATGGGGTGAATCATTCAAAAGTGGGAGTTAAGATGATGACCATAAGTATATTAGTGGGCTTTCTCACCCATTCTATCATATGGTAAGTTGGACTTTCTTATGGGGCCCGATACAAACAAGGTGAGTGTACAAGTTATGGTGATTCCTACAAGGGTGGTGGAGAGCACTAGCATGAATGGGGCCCAATAGTTTGGGTTACCCCTCTAGGGTAAGATGGGTAACACTTATGGGGGGCTCAATATTGTAAGATGGTCATAGGCTTAACAACGGGCCCTAGGGAGATGTACAACGGGGACATTTAACCACCGTTTACAACATGGACATTTAACCACCATTGCTCCCAAGGTGCGGTCCATTTAGGATCAGAATCGAAATCATAATGGGGCTCTCGGCCTTCTAATTATCTAGGAAATAGATGGACAGCGCGTACCCATCACTCATGCATGGTGGGCCTTCATGAGGCGTGGGGCCCACGACCTATGAATGGATAAACGACGTGCATATAACACATACATCATGGTGTGTCTCACACACATAATAGGCCTCAGTCATACAATGGGCCTCACACATATAATGGGTCTCATATACATCATAATGGGCCTCACACATCGACCTCATATACATCAAAATGGGCCTCATCACATGGGCCTCATATACATCAAAATAGGCCTCATCACATGGGCCTCATGTACATCAAATGGGCCTTGCATATACTGCAAATGGGCCCTGTGTCCAGCAAAACGGACGGATGGCATGGATATAAAACACATACATCATGTGAGTCTCGCTGTCCATGGCTAGACGGTGTGGATCTACAACACATACATCACGTGGGCCACACAGATACAACAGGTGGGTTCCATTTGAAATTTAAATCTATCTCATTCTCTATGTAAAGCCATAAAACAATCTCTACAAGTGATTGGACGTTATGGATGACCCACGTAGATCATGGTGGATCCCACCGTCCAGATGGACGGTGAGGATGGAACACATATATCACGGTGGGTCCCACGTCCCTGTATAGAATGGCGTGGATAAAACACTGACATCATGGTGGGGTCCACCGTCAGATGGACGGTGAGGATAAAATTCATATATCATGGTGGAGTCCCTACACAGATGGACGATTAGGATGAAACACATACCTCATGATTAGACCCACAGTACTTGCTGACGTCAATACAACAGCTATATAACTCGTGGGACCCACCGTCCCTACACTGGACAGTGGATGCAACACATACATCAGTGGTGCCATGTGGATGAGCCACTAAGGTTTGGATCAAGCTGTTATTTGTATTTTCCTCACGTCCAAGCCTGCTGGATGACCTGGATAAAACACATATCATGGTGGTCCCATGATCTGGACGGTGTGGATCTCACACATCCAATCAAGGTGGATCCACATGCGTGGCCCACCATCTCCTTTGGAGTAAAGATGATATTTTTGTTTTCCTTCCTCCAGGCTTGTCCCAACGAACAGGCAGCAAGCCTACCCACTGGACAGGCAGCAAGGTGGGCCCAACATGAGGATGTTATGGATATAAGATACACATGTCATGGTGGGCCGCAAACAGGGGAGCGAGAGAAAGAGAGAGAGAGAGAGAGAGAGAGAGAGAGAGAGAGATGTGATGGAGGGCTCTGCCACTATGAGCCCTCCTAGGATTACAAAACATACATCAAATGGGTCACACCACATGTGAGCCCTCCAATCATAAAAATCAATGGTGGGATTCCCTTTCCCACCCACAAGATAGAGGTCTAGATAACCGTTTTATAATAGGAAAAATAAACATTATGATCGGGTCCATGGAGAATGGCCCCATCATGGGATGAACATATGAATCATGGTGGACCATCGGCCACACCTAGGGTCCAAAGCGAGATCCATACCATTAATCGGCAAGCTCCACTTGGCCCATCATTAAAATCACAAATCTAGTCCTATAAATACCCACCAATTTCACTTTTTCTTGGTTCTATGGCTTCCTTAGCTCCTTGGTTTCTTCTTTGATGGAGCTTAATGAAGTTTGAAGGGTTAAGATGAGAGATTAGGGGATAGGAAGTGGGCCTTGATCTTGGGTTCTTTCACTCAGAATTTTTTTCTCTTTTGATTGCTTGGAAATGGTAGAGAATGAGATGGGATGGAGTGATGGATGGGGGAGAGGGATGGTGTTGCGTAAGAAGGATGGGATGAGAGGGATGAGTGGTGTTGACTTTTGGGGTCATGATGTGGCATGGGGTATGGGTTGCCTTTCTTTGTTGGTGAGAGAGGGATGGGCTAGGTATAGGTTATGTACTTGATTGATTGATGTGATAGGTGGGTAGAGATTCTCTTAGGATTCGCAATGCGCGGCGTTTCCTTGGAATATACTCGTGCCCACAACTCTTGGCCTGGGTATCGCATCGGGGCGCAAAACACGGCGTTGGAACCCCGACGATGACGCGATCGCTAGGGTACAATTCTTAGGTCAAGTCAAATCAAATCTATGGGATGCGACTTAGGGTCATGTGCAAATGTCGTCTGCAGGTCACAGGTTGTTAAAATTCAACAGGTAGGATTGAAGGAGTCTAAAGAATGGTACGGTCTAGGATACAGGCCTTACACTAGATGTCTTCGCATTATCCTCAAGATGAATGCGGTGAGTACAAAATCAAATGGTCAATTTCCTTGAGGACCGCAATTGACCATCTAAGGGCTCCTTTATGTTAAATGGGAGTAAATATAAGCATACTCTCCTGTTCTTGCTCAAGGTGGGAAAAAATCACCACCGGGTATGTCTCATCTTGACTTAAATAGACATATTTCAAATTAGAAGGTAAAAGTTTTAGGTCAAGCTTCGACACTTTGAAGCTAGACGGCAGAGGCATTACATTGGTTTGGCGCAAATTCTCAAATTGTGGCCTCCACCAGTTAACTTCAAGTACCGGCGTAGCATCAAACAAGACATCCATCCCCCTAATCATACCATCATCTAAGTTAGGGGAGTGGACCAAGCATGTCTTTAAAGGGTCAGAGTATAGAGTTAGGAGTACTCTATCGTCCATGAAAGAATTAATCAGGTTAATGTTCTGGAAATCTTCATCATCCTATGACTATTTTCCTGTATTGAAAAAGATATTCAGCTCCAATGTCATATTTCCAAAAGACAAATTTATGACTCCATTCCTATAATTTATGATTGCGTTTAATGTGGCAAGAAATGGGCGACCAAGAATGACTGGAATTTGAGTACTCATGTCCGTGATAGGTTGAGTATCTTGGAAGATAAAATCTACTGGGTAGTAGAATTTGTCAACCTGGGCCAACACATCCTCAATTATCCTTCTCAGTACACGAACTAAGCGATTGATAAGTTGTACTATGGTCCGAGTGTGTTTTAATTCACCTTGACCCATTTGTTCATAAACTAAGTAGGGGATCAGATTTACGCTCGCTCCTAAGTCAAGAAGTGCATGCTCAATCTGGTAGTTCCCTACTTACATAAGATATGGTTGGGCTACTGAGATCTTTGTACTTTTGTGGCACATCTTGTCTTAGGATGGCACTCACTTTTTCTGTTAAAAAGATTTTTCTTTTAAATATTTTTCCATCTTTTGGTAGTGCATAGAACTTTTAAAAATTTGGCATATGACAATATTTGCTTAACGACATCTAGTAATGGAATGTTGCCCTTCACTTGTTTTAACACTTCTAAAATGTCCAGAGAGTTAGAAAGAGGTTTTGGTGCAATTAACTATTGGGTGAATGGCAAAATCGACTTGCCTTGAGGTTCTAGTTCTAAATCTTGTGGAGTAGTACTAGATCTGTCATTATTGTCCTCTTCCGGATCCTTAGGCTTTATAGCCTTAACCAGAACGGTTTTATTAATGGTCTTCCCACTCCTAAGAGTGGTGATAGATTTAGCTTACTCCATCTGATTGGAAGAGCTTGGGTCACTGACCTCGTATTACAGTTTTGGATTGGGGAGAGGCTGGCTAGAAGGGTCCCCTTTTCCCCAAATGATTTGTTTGTCTCAAGCTCGTGTATAGCCTTTGTAAGGTTTTAAAAGGCTTGGAGCATACCCTGATTAAAAAACCCTTGATTTTGGATATGTTTTAAGACCGGATCCTCTTGCGGTTTCCCTTGATTTAGGAATTGGTTAGGGAATCCTTGAGGAGTAGCAGTTTGTCCATTCCTCCAACTGAAGTTTGGATGATTTCTCTAACTAGGATTATATGTATTTGAAGTGGGTCCACTAAAAGGTCTTTGGTAATTATTCACGGCATTAGATTGCTCATTCAGTACCTCTTGGAAGGTAGGATTGTTGGACAATTTTCAGTTGTGTGAATGTTGCAAGCACAAATACCACAAACAGTTTCCTTAGCCTTATCCTTCTTAAGTTCCGTGGCCTCGAGTTTTCTTATGAGATTAGCCACTTTAGCATTTATATCATCATCCTCTTTCAGAATATATATTCTGCCCCTCTCCTTTGATTGAGTAGCCTTAGGTGTGGTGCTAGATTTTGGGGAGATGTCCCATGATTGTGTGTTTTCAGCTAGCTTATCAAAATAATCCCACACATCATCAACTTCTTTATTCATGAATTCCACATTTCACATTGTCTCGACCATTTGGCGCATGGAAGATGTCAACCCATCGTATAAAAAACTTGTTATGCGCCACGTTTCAAAACCATGTTGTGGGCATGAACTGACGAGATCCTTGAACCGCTCCAAACATTGAAAGAATGTTTCATCTTCCTTTTGGACAAAGTTGATGATTGATTTTCAAAGGGTGTTCATTTTTTAATATGGGAATAATTTCTTTATGAACTCCCTTGTCATGTCATTGCATCTACCAATAGATCATGGACGTGGTGAATGCAACCATGTCTTAGCTTTCTCTTTTAAGGAGAAGGGAAAGAGTTTCAGCCTGACCGTGTCCTCTGACACATTGGGAAAATATAAAGTGGTTACGATCTCATCAAACTCTTTCAAGTGTAAGTATGAATTTTCATATTCAAGTCCATGACATTTTGGAAGGAGTTGGATTACTCCTGGCTTAATATCCATATGTCCTGTATTTTTTGGAAATACCATGCATGAAGGTGTGCTCACCCCCGCTAGTTGTAAATAATCACGTAAAGTATGAGGCGGGTGTAACACCCTGTACTTTTCAGTACTCGGGTGTTACCGTATAATCGGGATTTAGGATAAATGCAAACCTAGCTTAGTGAACATTCACGTGCATCCTAGTTTAAATCTGACCGTCGATGGTGATCCCCATCCACATATCAAACAACCTAGTAGTCAAATAATATATGCTAAGTATATTATCTTATCTATTTATTATATTATAAATTTTACACAAACATGGATCAAAAGATTATAGATGTATCTTGATATATTATTTATCATATAGAAGTATATGAAAATATATTATAATAAGAGTAATATATATATTTAATGTACTTAAAATATTATGAAAATAATATTATATTGACTAAACATAATTTTACAATATATAATTGAATTATAAATATTAATGTAGTATTGAATATTTTTATAAACATGTAAACCAAAATTTATTAGATATATGAATAAAATTTTATATTATTTAACAATGTGATTTTAAATAGGATATTGTATATTAGGAATTATTATTAATAAATACATGATTAATAGCATGTAAATAGTAGCATGTTAATATTAAAAATTATATGTATATATGTGTATGAGATTTTAATTATTTTAATTATAAGTAATATACAAAAGTAATGAAATCTATATTAACATTAGTATTAGCTAGTAATATGTGATGAAAATTTACAAATGGACCATTAGGACCTTTTAACCATTGACGTCCAATTTCGGAATCATCCAACCACTAGATTGACGGGAAACCACCATTAGGACTACAAATCAAGTTGTGGGCCCCCCTGGACATTCATCAGCCTGATCTTTGATCCCGGGCCCTTCCTGGGGACTCCCAAATGGAATGGATGGAGCGGATTTCCCACAAACGTCACATTGGGCCCCACACCTGCGTCGCATGTGCACCACAGGGGATGCACCCACGGTGCACCGTACCACTTGGAGCAGTCAGAGCTCCCTTGAGCCATTACTTCCCGAAATAGAGAATCTCTCTCTCTCTCTCTCTGCATTTTCGTCAGCAGTGGACGACGTCCATTTGCAATGCACTGCGGCCCACCATATGGTCCCCACCTTAATGATCCAAACCGTCCATCGTGTTGAAAATGTGGGGCTGACCATAACCCAACTGTCACGGTAGATTTTCCTGCACGTGTGGATGCACTATCTTCACTTAAAATCGGCCCTACAAACACAAATTACTAAAGACGAAAACCTGCAGTTTCTCCATCCGTATGCCATGAGGGCGATCTGTGTGCTTGCTTCCTTTTGCATCTCCACCATTCAAAATGGGAAAATCTCAGCCGTCCAAACCCGGTTTCCACCTCAGCAAAATAAAACCACACCCGATTTTGCTAAAACCAGCCATAACAGCACATGGTTTCTACCAGATCTCATCCGAGTCCTTTGCTTACCATCCAATGGTCTAGAAGCATTAGGGCAAACCATAAGAATGGGAGGGAACCGTGCAAACACCTCCTCGTCCGTTTCTTGCAGCCGCAACCAAGAAAATCGCCGTTCTCTCCTCCTTCCGAACTCACCACCCGGATGTTCCCCAAGCTTCGAAAAAGCTCATCCTCAAGCTTCCTAGAGCCCATATGAACCGTCCCATGCTGTCGGAATGGAGAAAGAAGCATCGGTTGGGATCCACCATTGCTGCCCGGCCTCCTTCCTTATTGAAGCTGCTCCAAACCATGTCGGTGCATTGGTTCGGGTCAAGCTCGGTTGTCCATCGATTCTACTGGACCTGTAGTGGATGGAAGAGGAGAAAGAAAGGAGAAGAAAGAAGTGAGTTAGAGAGAGCAGGATCTGCTGGTGCCGCTCAACTCGGGCCAACTGCAGGACGAGTTGGGTCCGATTTAGGCCAGAAATAGGGCCTATTTGGGACTGGCTCGAATGCTACTAGCTTTTAGCAGAGCTGAGAGAGGGAGGATGGAAAGGAGAGGAGAAGAATAGAGAGAGAGGATGTGCGGGTGGGGGCTGTGCTGCACCTGCCGTCAAGTTGTGGCCATGCTTAGTCCGAGCTGGACTGAGTTGGGTCCGAGCTAGGTTGGGTCTGATTAAATCCAGACCGTTCTTCTGGTTGATGTAGTGAGGAGAAGAAAGAGAAGAGAGATAGGGAAGGAGAATCGAGAAGGAGAGAGAGGAAGGGCTGTTGCATCGTTGCATTAGCTTGGAGCGGGCCGAGTCACGGTCACGACTCAGGCCAAAAACGCCCCAAGCCATGCTGAGTTCGGCCTGAGTTGGGTTCTGGTTTAGTCCAGGAACTCTGATGAGTGTATAAGCCTGAGGAAGAGAAAAGAAAAAAAGAAAGAAGAAGAAGAAAGGAGGAAGATGTTGCCTTTTTCACTAGTTCTGTCGAGTCAACCCGCTGACTCGTTTGAGACTCAATGCAACCTGGGACGCTGCTAATTTGGTCCAGGAAAAGGAGGAAAAGAAGGAAAGAAAGAAAAGAAAGGAAGGAAATAAAGAAAAGAAAGGAAGGAAAAGAAGAAAGAAAGAACGAAGGAGAGAGAGGGAGAGTGTAGATGGTAGTTGTGTTGAGTTGAGTCAACTCGACTCGAACCGAGTCAACTAGGTGAGTCAACCTGTTTCCCCAATCTAGATTTGTTTCAATGCATCATTGCTAACAATGTTATTATTAGTATTGTTAATATTACCAACGATTAACTGCCCCTAGGATATTTAGGATAAAACTAGTTATGATAAACAAATTTCAATTATTAAATCATAGTGTTTCATTTATCATTCTTAAAACTTTGTTAATGATAGTGGATTGCACTAAATGATGTCATCATAATGATTATTAACAAATACTAATTATAATATTAACATTGATAAATATTTCATAATTGTTAGATTAACTCTAAAATTAATAATACACCAAGTAGGGTTCAAACCCTAAGAAACCTAGCCTAGACCTAAACTCTAGGATGAAATCCTAAAGCTAAGTAATCTAAACTCTAGGTCAATACCCTGGACATAGATAGTGTGTTAGGTTTGAGCTAATTATAGAACTTCATAACTCATGGTAGATCACAGTGTCTAGTATCATGGCTAGATTCACTATTATTGACTATTAGCGTTTGAAAATACTTATCATGGGATTAGTATAATACTTGTTAATGTAATTAGTCCTTATTGTATATTCTACTAATATTACCTATATTATCCAAGAGATTATTAGTCATTATAAAAATATTAGATAATGTCGGTACGTGCAAATATGAACTTATGAAAATATGGATGGATTAAAACTCCTATCATGAATAGTATTTGGCCCACGGAACAATAATAATATTAATATTAATATTAATGTTAATATTAATAATAATCTTGGATTCAAATCCTAGGATCTAAGCATTTAACTAAACCCTGGGATGGAACCCTAATTCTATATTAAAACCCTAAGATAAGTAAATTCAAAACCTTAGACCATGATCTTAAACCTAGGTAGTACATAGAATGTGGATCTAATGTTACAAGTTCATGAATTGTGTTAGGATTCAATTCTAAAGGCGCAAGCGCTTTGCGACACTAGTAGGTGATTCCAACTATAAGGTGATGATTCTTCCCCTTGAGCTTTCCATCTTCTCATTAGTTTAAGTTATAGTTTTTATTAAAAATTATAATTGAAATCTTTCTCTCATAATCACATGTATTAGCTGGTGGAAATTGAATTGGTATATTGCCTGCTTAATGTTCATCCTGTATATTTGTTCATGCTTGTAGATTATTTGTGTATTGTTTATGGACTTTAAACTGGTACATTAGTGGGAAACCCCCACCTATAAATGTACACCCATACTTGGGATGTAACCCTACTGGTTGTGATTAAAATGGACCTTCGACTTAGTGGTTATTGAGTAGTGGTCTAAATGGATCACTGATGTGGGCCTACCATCCAGGGTTATTGTGTCCAAATAGTTTTCAAGGATGGTCTTTTATCGCATGGTTTTGACACTCGCCCTATGAGGCCTATTTTGATAATTGTCCTATGTGGCTTGTTTGATATCGCCCTATGTGGCTTTGTTCTAATATTTTTCCTATATGGGTTCGATGTTTTATACTGTGTAACCATGTGATGGTATGCCCCATATACTGTAATATGATTGGCCACTGGTCGACGGGTTTCCATTAAACATCCTAAGATGGTAGCCTCATGAGCCGGGGATGGTGGTAATGGGACACTATGCCCGACCTGTCAGCCTACACCGGGCCATGTGCTCCCCGTAATGACCTTTGAGCTTATCTAAATTAGCTGGTTGTAAAGGGACTAATAATGACTTGGCTAATCATGCATGCATGGTATACTACGACGGCTTGGATCATTATGCCCATATGATTACGTTGCGTGTTACGCTAATGACCAGCTGATCGATTTATGATGATGACTTGGATCACTCATACCCATACGATTACGCTGCGTGTTGCACTGATGACCAGTCACATCTTTGGGTGACGACCCCATTGCCTGTCTGGATGTTTTTCCTGGGGCACCGACCGTCCGGATGATTTACCCAGGTCGATGATTGCATTCATGCATCCATGCACCTAATAAGACTGTATTTACTCTGTTTTGGTTGTCTGGATGTTTTATACTATTTCTTACCTAATGCGGTGGTGTGTAATCTTGAGGGAAATTCACACTGAGTTGGCCACTCATCCATCAAATATACAACCGTACAGGTAGTACAGGTGGCTTTAGTGATATGTATGTTCAGACTTGATGAGGAGCAGGGTACGATTGCCAGGGATGCATGGTTGTATTTACCTGGAGGAGCTGCGTGATCTTGCCACTTCTATTTATATGCTTTCCACTATTCTTCATGTATTAAATGCTTGTAAATCTTATACTTGTTAAATTCAGAGATATTGGTTTGTATAAGTCATTATGGGCAGCTTCTTATAAATTTGAATGATAATGAAATTTTCCTTTATGTCAATTTGTCCACACTACGCTCATTTGCTTACTCTGATGAAGAAAAAAAATGTACACTCGAATTTAACCATCCTTTAAAGCTAACACTCGGGTTTTTGGGACACGGGTCATATACTCGGGTTTTGAAAAGTCGGGGCGTTACAGCGGGGGTGCTTGATGCACCTCGTTTTCATCCTGAATTTCCTCAACCCAAGGTTGAGGTTGAATTTTAAGTTGATTAGTTGGTTGATTAGCATCCATCACTTCACTTGACTCTGAGGATCTCAAGTGGTGTCTAATCCGATGATGGATAGGTAACCCTTCAATCAGTCCTCCTTCACTTAAGAGACATCGAGTGTTATCATGGACCCACTTGGGCATGAAATACTCTCAGCCCTCAATTTCAAAATCTAACCTTACCCTAAAAAGAAAGAAACCTAAAGAAATAAGAAATCTAGAAATAAAAAGAGAGAGATTTAGAAAGAAGTTACTAAATTAGAAGTTTCTATGTTAAAGTCCTACAAAACAGAAAAATAAGTTAGTTTTTAAAAATAATTAAGAAAAAACCCTAATCTAGAATTAAAAAGAAAATAAACCCTAATCTTAACCTAATTCTAAAACTAATCAATTTTAGAACAACACAGTCGTTAGTCCCCAGTAACGGCGCCAAAAACTTGTTCACAACCCCAAGTATAGGGTCGCAATGTAGTAATAATCTCGGTGAGACCGAGGCCGAATCCATAGAGATTGAACATGTGTGTATTCTAAAATTAACTAGAATCAAAACTAGAAGAAGATCTAAATCTAAATCTGGAATAATAGGAAGTAATTGTGAATTAATAATTTAATTAAAACTTAAGAATTCAAATGTGGGAACTAGGGTGTCGAGGGATCGACTCGCAGCTATTAGGATGTTTCCTTATTTGATTTAAGGAACATAATTAGAAATGGAGTCCTATTGTATCCAATTGGAAGATATATCAATAAAATCAATCTGAACTTTCATTGACCTAATTCTCAACGGATGAGAGTTGTGAGGATTAAAAGTGATTCTATCATCTAACCATGCCCAAGAGACAATGGCAAACAACAGGATATACTAATCCCGCAACCAAACATAGAAGAATTGTGAAAGTCAGAAGAGATTCCATGACTTAACCATGCCCAAGGGATGATGCTGAACAATAGGATTTACTATCTTCACAATCTTAAATCATGAAAAAAAAGATACTCAAAGCTATTGCAGATCTATTCTAATTTAAGTTACAACAAACCATTAAAAACTGAAAGTATTCCTTAATTATCAAATTAGAATAAAAGAAGTTCAACAAGAATAAGAATCAAATAAGCAAAACATCCCAATCATGCAACAAGCTTCATCCCTTAGCTAGGATTTAGCCAAACATAGACATGATTGGATCTAAAATCCTCAAAGAAAGTATTAAAAACTAAGAAGAAGAGAAGAGGAAACTCTTAGATGACGGCTCCACCTCTTTGCTTTGCTCCTTAAAACCTTATATATCCTAAAAAGACTTAGAAAACCCATATTTATAGGCTAGTTTCTACAAAATTGCAAGATCATATTAAATTTACGCAGTCCGCATAACTTTGCGTAACTCGTTCGATGTCATCAAACAACCTTCGATGGCATCGAAGGGATGTGAATATGTAAGTCGCAACTTTTCTCCTTTCGCACTGCGTAAGTTTGTGTCATTGAACCTTCCTCCGATGTCATCAAGCGAAGCTTCGAGTCATCGAACAGGTCTTCAGGCAATCGAAAAAGCATTAAAAACAGTCCAGCGAGTTACTTCATAATTCTTTAAAAAATTTGATGTCATCGAGCGAGTCCTCGATGTAATTGATAAAGTCTTCGAGTAATCGAAAATGGCACCCAATATGTCCAGCGACCATCTTGATTGTCATGTAAAAATTTGATGTCATCGAACCATGACTTCAATGATATCCAAAAGCAGTCGATGACACAAGTAATGAAATGAGTTTCAGCACTTTGTTCTTTCGACTTCCTTCCTTCTCTACTTAGTTATCTTGGATCTTGGGGTCTTAAAATCTTCAATCTTGGTTTCCATAGATCCATTCTATGCCTTGACAATTCTTAAGCATTAAATCCATGCTTTTAGCATTCTTTTCAATCCAAGCTCTTAAACTCACTTTGCAACACAAACATATATAAAATATACCATTAAGTCCTATCATGTTTGTAAAACTAAGATATAAATGGAAAAAAATATGTAATATTTGACACAACATTTTGCAAAACTCATGAGTATCTTTGAATATAGTGGGCTAGTAAAAGCCACACTGCAAAATTTTGGCCGTGGTATTTTTAGCAGAAAAGTGACTACCACAAGCCTGAGAGTGATAAAAGGAGATAACACTCTGATGTTCATTGTCTGGCACACATCTCCTTAGAATTTGGTATGGACAATATTTAAAAAGATAAGGATCATCCTAGAAAAAATTATGTACCTCGGCAAAGAATTTCTTTTTATCTTACACAGTCCAATATGTCGGCATGAAACCTATGGCAAGATAATTTGCAATGTCAACAAATAGAGGTAATTGGGAGAGTTTAAACAATTATTCATTAGGGAAGATATCATTTATTAGTGTCGGCTCAAGGGAATCGGGGAGATCAAATCTAGAGAGCTGGTCAACAACTATATTTTCTACTCTGTTTTTATCTCATGTTTCTATGTCGAGTTCATATAGTAAAAGGATTCATCTTACCAGGCGAGGCTTGGCATCATTCTTAGAAAGAATGTACTTTAACACCGCATGATCAGTGTAAAAGATGATCTTAGATCCGATCAAGTAGGACGAAAATTTGTCTAAAGCGAACACTACAGCTAAGAGTTCCTTCTCCGTAGTAAAATAGTTCACTTGGGCAGAATTAAGAGTTCTACTTGTATAGTGATTCTGAAAAGGAGAGCTTGCGATGTCCTTAGAAGGGGGGGGGGGGGGGTGAATAGGAGAATGCCAAATAATGGAAACAAGTGTCGAATATGTAAATAATATAAAGATCTCAATTGCTTGATATTGAAAACTTGATTCCAAATAATTCGTAGGACAACCTTCACCTAAAATTTTAGGCAGGACAACCGTATTTCATGAATATCTTTAAAATCAAAACTTCAAACTAGCAAGAGTAAATTAAAGAATTACAACATTTACCATACAACTAAAATAATTAAATACATCTAATCCACCAAAAATAAAAAATAAGGCATTCACCATATGGCACAAAGAATTACAGTGCTCCGGTGCTTTAAAAATAGCTACACCTACTCCACTCCCAAAATTACTTCCCTCGTAATTTTGGCTTTCACTATAAAAGGTTTTCACAAAGTCACCTTAATAACCTGATACAGTTCCTTGTGATTTTCACGAGCTATCACAATAAAAACCCAAACTAAGATTTTCACAAGCTATATCAGACAAAACCTTAACTAAGATTTTCACAGGCTATCTCAGACAAAATCTTAACTGAGATTTTCATAGGAGATCTCAAAAAAACTTAAACAGAGTTTTAAAATGTATACTTATCTTCAATCATAGAAGATGTAGCAGAAGCTTGTAGAAGAATGACCTCTTTCTTGAATGTAGATGGTGTCGTGTTCAGTCAGATAGAAAGGGTCTAGGGTTCTATAGATTTTAATTTTGTTAAACTCAAATGCTACTTAATTCAATTCTCTTAGATCTCAACGAGGGGTATAGTTTACTCTCTTTGATTAAACTTAAAAGAACTGAGACTAAAGGGAATTGAAAAAGTTATTTAAATAAATTATAAATACCAACTAATAACTTGCTAATAATTTGAGTTTCTTTCTCTCTTACAGAAGAATTCTGATAATTAACTTGTGTAATTTGGAATGAGAGAAGAACTCGATTTATAAGCAAAGAAGTTAGAACTTCGGTTAGCTCGAGATAGGATTTGACTAGCCTAAGTTCAACAGATTCTGTTCAATAGATTTCGGATTGCGTGGGATAAGAATTATCTAAAATTTGGCTAGTCCGAGGTCAAGTTCGGCTGGCCGAACAGCACGATTCGGCTAGCCGAATTTGCCCTTCAGTTGGCCGAATTCCCGCGAATTCTAAAAGTTGATGTTGCTAGAATTTGACCCGAAATTTCTCGAGCTGGCCAAATTTCAAGCTTGGGTTAGCCGAACCAAAACTTCGGCTAGCCGAATTTGCAACAAAATTTGTTATTTACTTTAGACTTGAAGTTGGGCTAGACAAACCAAAAGTTAGGCTGGCCAAATTCCAGGAAAAAAAACCCATGATTAAACATTTTTTAAAGCACCTGATCCTAAGGTCTTTCTAGGGTTTAGACCACCTAAGATATATTAAATATCTGATTCAATTTGGCTTGAACTTTGTCTCGAACTTCATCTTGAATTTGGGCTTGACTTCATCTTGAATTTGGACTTGATAAGCCAATCTTGAGCTTGATCTTAAAATAAATCGATCTTGAGCTTGATCTTCTCTTGAACATAGACCAATATTTGAAGATCTACTTTGAAGCAGTTTTGTCTTACGAAATTTGACAACCTATGTGTGCTCAACATCCTCGCACTTACAATCTCCCCCTTTGTCAATTTCATGACAAAACACTTAGTATTACAAATATGCAATCAAACACATCTTTAATTATTTGTAGCTTGTAATCTTCATCTCACAACTGATGATGCTCAACTAGCACTCCTCCTGGGAAATACACATATAACATTCCATACACATAGCATCCATGCATTCATTCCATACATTCTCTCCCTTATACTACTATGCATTCATTTCATACATTCTCTCCCCTATACTACTATGCATTCATTCCATACATTCTCTCCCCTATACTACCATGCATTCATTCCATACATTCTCTCTCCTATACTATATAACATTGCATATTACTAGCCCATCAATCTCTCCCCCCTTTTTGTCACAATTTGACAAAGGAAGAATAGAAGAAATAATATGAATAGAAAGAGCATGTAATAAGAAAATCAGGGTAAGCATATGAAATAGTCAACCATATTATCTAAAATAAGTAACCATATTATCTAAAATAAGCAACCATATTATCTAAAATAGGCAATTGTCAGCAACCACATCATTAAAGAATCCAAAGTATTAAGACAAGTCTTAAAATAAGTTTTTAAGTACATAACCAACATAAGTCTGAAAAATAAATAAATCTATCTTAATTCGAGCCAGTGTAAGAAGGAGCAGGCATCGAGGGATCATTTAGCCATAAACTTTGTTTGATGCGATGGAAGTACTTTTTCATGTACTTCATTATAGACTTTTAGGTTTGGGCCAATGAAGCCTATGATACATGCAAAGACTCCACTTTCTCCTCTAATGCAGATAGTCTCTCATCAAACTGAGAGGGATGGAAGTCAGAATCAGCTGGATCATCTGATTCTTCCACCTCATTAAAAATGTCCTCCATTGTTGTGTCTGCAACAGGCCGCGCTTCCTCTTCTTTGTTTTGTTCAGGAAGAGGAGTGAGGTTCATGATATTCAGGTT
Source organism: Magnolia sinica (assembly GCF_029962835.1). Classification (NCBI taxonomy): domain Eukaryota; kingdom Viridiplantae; phylum Streptophyta; class Magnoliopsida; order Magnoliales; family Magnoliaceae; genus Magnolia; species Magnolia sinica. Next base: position 61,615,178 of record NC_080590.1, on the reverse strand, counting down.
AGGATTGTTAAATGGGATTTCAGATTCCTATGCTTCATACATAGGGATTTGAATGTTATAGTAAAAGACAATGCAAGTCATAAGATTAGCAAAGGGAATCGAACCATGCTTAGGATGCAAGCAAAACTGAATAATGATGTAATAGATTAAGGAAGGTAGACAGACACGAATACCTGATAGAACGGAGTGAAACACTCTAAGCATGAAGGGAGTAAGATCAGTCTTATTCCTAGCTCGAGGATACACATTAGACATAAATATTTGATGTAAGACGCAATATTTTGAGAGCATATTGTTTGCGAGAAGGGCATCACCCGATCACCATTCAGTATTGAAGCGACATAATTTAAGAGTGACGGTTTGTTTTTCAGAGTTCGACATCTTCTCTGATAATGTGGCGATTGGTATTCCATCATCCGCAACAACTATATCTATTAATGCAGAAATAACATGAGGCATTATTGTGAATGTTTCTTCAACAAATTTAACTGAGAATATCAGATTCTCAAGAGAAACGTCACATATGGAGGCATACATGCCCTGCACTATGGACCAGTTAGCCGTTCCACCCTAACTCAAAATGTGTTCCCATCCGACCTTGGAAAGAATAGGAACAAGACCAAACCTAGCAATGTGGTCTAAATTAACAGATTTTTTATAATCCACTCAAATAAATTAATCTAGCAATAAAACACCTAATAAATTAATCTAGCAATAAAACACCTAAACTTGAAGGAATTTGAAAATAAATCACTTACAAGTGAGTTTGGAAGATGGGTTGGTTGAATGGGGCATCGGCTAGCAGAGGAAGAAGGTGAGAAATGAAATAGATTTAGGAATGTTTCCCTTTTTGAGGCAAATCCACGCAATCTTCGACTAGCCCGAGCCAGTGCTCGATTGGTCGAATTCTTTGACTAGCCCAAGTATCACGCCCCAAACTCGAAAAATGGGCTCACAGAATTCCCGATTGCAGAATCCGGTGTCAAAAGCCTCCGTAGTACCCCATTCTCGACTTCCAGCATCCATACACCTGGTTTCGATCCTAGGATCCTATAAGGAGGATTTTTCAACGTACATTTATTTCATAAGAAACATAACCACAAGTTTACCCAAATCACAAAGGCAACATCATCATCACATATCCACTAATATAAACAGTTGAATACAATGCTGAAAGGGAAATACGTATATCAAAAATTAAAGCTCCAAAAGACATCTGCACGCTCCAAGCTCAACGCTGCTGCAACCTAACACCACCTACACGTATCTATCATGCATAAGCTTATGGAAAGCTTAGAAGGTGGTGAAAGTGTGTGCGCAAGATAAGTGTCAAGCATACAATATCAGATTAATCGGAAATGTTATCGATCCATAAATCATACAATATCAAAGTAATGCGAAAACATGTTGGTAAGTCCATAAATATCATTAGCCTTATCCAGGTTATGCAATGTAAAAATATAATAAGCCAATATCATATACTGAGGAAGCAATGTAGATCAGTTATATAATGCGCAGACATAGTAAGCCAAATATCAGATACTGAGGATGCAATGCAATATGTAGTGCGAAAGAAATGACCAAATTGGAGTGTGAAGTCAGGATGATAGCACATGGTATCATAAGTTATGGGGTCTATCACAAGGGACTTCTATCCAAACCAGTCTCATACTTAAATTTAGATAGCTAGACTCAATGTGGCAAACTCCTGATCTCAGGTTGGTCCCGCGCCCCAACCGAAATCCTGGCCATTGCAAACATATACATAACAAGTAGTTGCGCACCACCAGCTTGAGTGGATAGTGAATAAATGAATGAATGAGTATGCAACTCCTGCTCAATAAATCCACATATCAGTATCGTACATCTTTGGGATCATCACCAGGGTTTAGTACACTCTACGCCACCTGCCGCCCCATCAAGCGCACAACTAGGTAAGTGGAAGAGACTTCACTATCAACCTGTCCAGTAGTCAGCCAATATCTACCCGGCACATCGATAGCGGACCTATTTATGAGCTCGTCAAACTTGGCCTAACTATGCCTACTCCCTTAGGCGGGTAAGGCCACACCCCCTCCCAACTGACCACGACACAGTGAGAGATGCGACCTACTGGTATTCGGCACTCGGGTGCTCATGCATTCACTCGGTTTAGACGTTGGGGCATCCTCTGATACCTAGAGGGTTTAGGGACTTTCACTCAGGGATATCTATGACACCCCATGTAGAAAAATATTTCTGGTTTCCCATCTAGCCATCCACGATATGCCTGTGGAGGCTACGACCCTGATGTCGCTAGGGCGTACGGTAGTCATATAACAAATTCAAGATGCATGAGTCATACCATCCAGTCATGCATCAAACCTGCACATACCGTGCGCTTATGTGGTGCAACTTCATCTCTCAGGGAGTGCTATAAACAAACATCCCAATGGCACATGTTATGCTCAGTCACTCCTCATAACAAGCATGCGGATGATGCGTATACGCATGTATCATGATGTAATACTATACATGTACTCACAATCAGTATCGATAATCGGCTTAACAAAAGGCCTAAGAGAAGGTCAAATTGTGGACATTTAACCATTATTGCCCATCAATGTAGATATTTAACCAACATTGCTTCCCAGGAGTGGCCCACATAGAGTCAAATGTATATTGGGCCCATAGCCTCACACAAGGGCCTAATACACATCACTATGGGCCTCACTCATGGGCCACATATACATCGTAATGGGCCTTATTAAATGGGCCGTATATACATCACATTAGGGCCTGATATCTGGTCCTCAAATACATCACAATGGGCCTCTTAGCTGGGCATCAAATACATCTCAATGGGCCTTAAATACATCCTAATGGGCCGCATCACATGGGTCATAAATACATCACATTGGGCTTCATCATCTGGGCCTCATATACAATGCATCGGGCCTCACTCATGGGCCGTATATACATCACAATGGGCCACATCTTCACATCTCAGGGCCTTATATACATCGTAATGGACCACGACAATGGGCCTCTTATGCATCAAGTGGGCAGCATTGCATGGGCCACAAAATACATCAAAGTGGGCCTCACGGATGGGCCATAAAATACATCACGGGGAGGCCCACGTAACACCATCTAGATGAATGGTATGTTTGTACAGCACATGCATCATGCAGGTCCATGCAACACTGTCCAGATGGACGGTGTGCAGATACAATAGATACATCTAGTGGGGTCTAAGTGCATGTGCTGGACACAGCACACGTCAGGTGGGGTCCATAGTCAGACGGTGTAGACAAAGCACTCACATCACAGTGGTTTCCACCGTCCAGACCACTGGACGGTGGAGATAAGACTCATATATCATGGTGCATCCCACCGTCCATACAGCTAGATGGTGAGGATAGAACCCATACATTAGGGTGGGTCCCACGTACACAATCAAAGGGAATGAGATAGACCCAAATTTCAGGTGGGACCCACATAACTTGCTGACGTGTAGTACAGTAGCTTCATAGCTGTGTGGGTCCCACTTGCTGATGCAGCACAGCAGCCACATGGTTGCATGGGTCCCACCGTCATGTGATATGGACGGTGTGGATATGAATACATTATGGTGGGTCCCCACACCACCCGTTCAGATGGACGGTGTGGATTGAAATGCAATATGGCGGGCTGCACATGCACCGTCCATTGCGGATGTAAAATACATACATTAGGGTGGGCCCCACCCCCGCACGTGTGGGGTGGGTCCCAACCCAGCAAATGGAAGGATGGTTTGGGATATGCCCATACATCATGGTGGGTTTCACAAGCACCATCCAGAGGGATGGTGCAAATGCAAAATAAATACATCAACATGGGTCCCACATGGGGACCGCCACGTATATATATCATATATATATACACATATAATATAATATTATATGTATTTATTATATTATTATAAAGAACAACCGGCTAGTATCCAACATCCAGGGCCTGGATGGCCGGGATGCAAAACACATAAATCATGGTGATTCCCACCATCCAGACCATTGGACGGTGTGGATATGCAACACATGTGGGCCCCACAGGATGAACAATTTAGGTATATTACATATCTCGTGATTAGGGCCCATAGAACTAACAGGTGTCACAGTAGCAACCTGCTGCTGGTGACCCTTACCATCTAGATGGACGGTGGGATAAAATACATATATCATAGTGGGTCCACATCGGCGTGGCTCACTTATTCTAGATCAGATAATATTTATGTTTTTCCTCCAATCAGGTCCATCCAAACTGACTGCGAGATAGGCTCACATGGTCACATCACCATCAAGAAATGAAAGAGAGGGAGAGAAAGAGAGATAGAGAGAGACAGTGTAGTGGAGGGACCCCGCCACTCTGGTCCCTCCTAGATCACAACACATACATCAAAGTGGGTCCTACCATAAGTGGGCCCTCAAATAAAAATCAACGGTGGATCACCCACCATTTGCACTCCTTCTTAGTCCCTTGGCTTCCTTAGCTCCTTGGCTTCAACTTTGATGAAAGATGATGGAGATTGAATGGCTGGGATGAGAGATGAGAGGGGTAGGAAGTAGGCCACACATAAAGCTCTTCTTTCCTTACGAAGCTTGTACGTTTCCCTCCTTTGGGTTGCTTGGAAAGAGTAAGAAATGAGAGAGAGGATTGATGGGTGATAGGTGTAAGGAAGGGATGGGTGGAGAGAGAGAGAGAGAATTGACTTTGGGGATGGGATAGAGTACTTTACTTGATGGGTTGTTTACTTTGATTGATTGATTGATGTTTGGTAGAGATTCTCTTAGGTTTTGCAAATGCACGGTGTTTTTTTGAAATAAACGCGGGCCCACAACTCCTAGCCTTGATATCGCATCGAGGCCCAAGTCACGGCGTCAGAACCCCGGTGACGGCACGGTTGCTAGGGTACAAGTCTCGGGTCGAGTCGACTTAGGTTGACAGGGTGTGACTCAGGATCACGTACAAATGGTATCGATGCGTCCTGGGTCACCGGAATTCGACAGGGATGATCGCAGAAGTCCACGGAATGGTACGGGCTAGGATACGGGCCTTACAGCTCTCCCCTACTAATAAAAATTTCATCCTCAAAATTTACTATCATGCAGGACAAAGCAAGGGATGAGGAAGCATTAACATAAACATATAATAATCAATACCGTACAAGGCATAATCAATTTATAAACAAATGGGGATAACACTCTTTAATCTCAGCCTCGCACTCCTGAGACGCCTCCTCAACAGAATGGTGACCCTTACTAAACCTCGGATCCTGGATCAGAAACAATCGAAACTGGAATACTATGCAGCTTCACAATCTCAACGGTAGGGAGCTATATTAAAAGGTCTCTAAGTTATTCGAACTCGGTGATCTAATCATTCTAAGTTCTCAACAATCATAGAGTATATGGTAGCTATCAACAAATATATGATGTTATCCTCAGGTATTCCCAAGTTATGCTCTGATACCAACTTCTATCACGTCCCAAACTTGGAAAATGGGCTCACAAAATTCCTGATTGTCGAATCCGGTGCTGATAGCCTCTGTAGTATCCCATTCTCGGCTCCCAGCGCCCATACACCATGTTCCAATCCTGGTATCCTACAAGGAGAATTTTTCAACGTACATTTATTTGATAAGAAGCATAACCACAAGTTTACCCAAATCACAAAGGCAACATCATCATCACATATCCACTAATATAAATAGTTGAATACAATGTTGAAAGGAAAATACATATATTAAAAATCGAATATCTAAAAGACAGCTGCACGCTCCAAGCTCAACGCTACAGCAACCTAACGCCACCTGTACGCATCTATCGTGCATAAGGTTGTAGAAAGCTTAGAGGGTAGTGAAAGTATGTGTGCAAGCTAAGTGTCAAGCATACGATATCAGATTAAGTGAAAATGCTATCAATCCATAAATCGTACAATATCAGAGTAATGCGGAAACATGCTGGTAAGTCCATAAATATCATCAACCTTATCCAGGCTACGTGATGTAAAAACACAATAAGCCAATATCATATACTCAGGAAGCAATGTAGATCAGCTATACAATGCGCAGACATAGTAAGCCAAATATCAGATACTAAGGATGCAATGCAATATGCGGTACGAATGAAATGACCAAACTGGAGTGTGAAGTCGGGATGATAGCACATGGTATTATAAGCTATGGGGTCTATCATAAGGGACTTCTATTTAAACTAGTCCCATACCTAAATTTGGATAGCCAGACTCAATGTGGCAAACTCCTAATCTCAGGTTGGTCCCGCGCCCTGACCAAAATCCTAGCCATTGTGAAGATACACATAATAATTAGTTGTGCACCACCAACATGAGTGGATAGTGAATAAATGAATGAATAAGTATGCAACTCTAGCTCAATAAATCCACATATTAGTACCGTACATCTCTGGGATCATTACCGGGGTCTAGTACACTTTACACCACATGCCACCCCATCAAGCACACAACTGGGTAAGTGAAAGAGACCTCACTATTCGCCTGTCCAGTAGTCAGCCAATATCTACCCGGCATGTCGATAGTAGACCCATTTATTAGCTGGTTAAACTTAGCCTAACTATGCCTACCCCTCAGGTGGGTAAGGCCACACCCTTTCCCAATCGACCACAACACAGTGGAAGACGTGGCCTACTGGTATTCAGCACTTAAGCGCTCATGTATCCACTCAGTCTAGACGTTGAGGCATCCTCTAGTACCTAGAGGGTTTAGAGACTTTCACCTAGGGATATCTATGACACCCAATGTAGAAAAAGATTTTTAGCGTCCCATCTGGCCATCTACGATATGCTTGTAGAGGCTACGACTGTGATGTCGCTCGGGCGTACGATGGTCATATCATAAAATGCAAGAAGAATGAGTCATACCATCCGGTCATGCATCAAACCTATGCGTACCACGCCCTCATGTGGGGTAACTCCATATCTCAGGGAGTCCCATAAACAATTAGCCCAATGGCACATTCTATGCTCAATTATTCCTCATAATAAGCATGTGGATGATGCGTTTGGGCATGTATCATGATGTAATACTATACATGTACTCACAATTGGTATTGATAATCAGCTTAACAAAGGGCCTAAGGGAAGATCTGGACATTTAACCATCATTACCCATCAATGTGAACATTTAACCAACATTCCTCCTAAGGAGTGGCCTACATAGAGCCAAATGTATAGTGGGCCCATAACCTCACACAAGGGCCTAATACACATCACTATAGGTCTCACTCATGGGCCACATGCACAGCATAATGGGCCCTATAAAATGGGCCACATATAAATCACATTGGGGCCTGACATCTGGTCCTCAAATACATCACAATGGGCCTCTTACCTGGGCCTCAAATACATCTCAATGGGCCTCTTACCTAGGCCTCAAATACATCTCAATGGGCCGCATCACATGGGCCATAAATACATCACATTGGGCTTCATCATCTAGGCCTCATATACAACGCATCGGGCCTCACTCATGGGTCGCATATACATCACAATGAGCCACATCTTCACATCTCAGGGCCTCATATACATCGTAATGGACCACAACAATGGACTTCTTATCCATCAAGTGGGCCGCATCACATGGGCCACAAAATACATCAAAGTGGGCCGCACGGATGGGCCATAAAATGCATTAAAGTGGGCCTCACGGATGGGCCACAAAATACATCAAAGTGGGCCTCACGGATGGGCCACAAAATACATCACGGGGTGGCCCACGCAACACTGTCTAGATGAACGGTATGTATGTACAACACATGCATCATGCGGACTCATGCAGCACCGTCCAGATGGACAGTGTGCATATACAACACATACATCTAGTGGGGTCCAAGTGCATGTGCTGGACACAGCGCACATCAGGCGGGGTCCACAAACAGATGGTGTAGATAAAGCACTCACCTCACAGTGGTTTCCACCATCCAGACAGCTGGACGGTGGAGATAAGACTCATATATCATGGTGCATCCCACTGTCCATACAGCTGGACAGTGAGGATAGAACCCATATATTAGGGTGGGTCCCACATACACATTCAAAGGGAATGGGATAGACCCAAAATTTAGGTGGGACTCACATAACTTGCTGATGTGTAGTTCAATAGCTTCATAGCTGCGTGGGTCCCACCTACTGACACAACACAGCAGCTACATGACTGCATGGGTCCCACCGTCCTGTGATATGGATGGTGTGGATATGGAATACATTATGGTGTGTCCCCACACCACCCGTCCAGATGGACAGTGTGGATTGAAATGCATTATGCTGGGCTGCACATACACCGTCCAAATGGACGGTGTGGATGTAAAATACCTACATTAGGGTGGGCCCCACCCCCTCACGTGTGGGGTGGGTCCCAACCCAGCAAATGGAAGGATGGTTTGGGATATGCCCATACATCATGGTGGGTTTCACAAGCACCATCCGGAGGGACGGTGTAGATGTAAAACAAATACAATAACGTGGGTCCCACAAGGGGCCCACCACATATATAACACACACACACACACATATATATATATACATACATATAATATAATATTATATGTATTTATTATATTATTATAAAAAAACAACTGGCTAGCATCCAGCGTCCAGGGCTTGGATAGCCTGGATGCAAAACACATAAATCATGGTGATCCCAGCCGTCTAGACCATTGGATGGTGTGGATATACAGCACGTGTAAGACCCGTATCCTAGTCCTTACTATTCCGTCGACTCCCGCGGTCCTTCCCAGCAAATTCTGGCAATCCGCAACCAATAATCGATGTTTGCGAATGACCCTAAGTCGTATCCTATAGAATTGAGTTGGCTTAATCTGAGACTTGTACCATTACGACTGCACCGTCGCCATGACTCACACATCGATGTTATACCCTAGCCGGAAGATGTGGGCCGACGTTTATTTCGAAGAAAACGCCGTGCGTTTATAATCCCAAGAGAATCTCTACAACATGTCCCATCAATCAATCAATCAATCACCTCATGCCAAGTACACATCACCTTTCACCCCATCCCCAAGCAACTACCAAGTCAACTCTCTCTCACCCTCTCTCTCACACACCCATACATGTCAAGTACACTATCACCTCACATCCATCACTCTCTCTCCTTACAACTCTCTCTCTCTCTCTCTCTCATTTCTCAACACAACTCCCAAGCTAGCAAGAGGTGCACACGTCCAAGCCTTCTCATGGAGAGAAAAATGTGATTTGTGTGGTCCACTTTTCCATCCCAAATCCATCATCCTAGCCATTCAAACCTCATCTTCCACCATCAAAGTGAAGCATAAGGAGATCAGCATTCCAACGGACCAAGAAGATCGACGGTGGGTGCTTCCATAGGCTAGATTTCATTGTTTTTTTATGATGGGCCAAGTGAGGCCTACCGATTGATGGTATGGATCTCACTTTTGACCCTAGATGTGGACGATGGCTCACCTTGACTTTTATTATAATTCCATGATGGGGCCATTCTCGATGGACCCCATCATGATGTTTACCTTCCTAGCTTGAATAGAGGTCATCTAGACCGTCGATTTTAGTGGAAAAGGAATCTCCACCGTTGGATTTTTATTTAATGGGCGCACATGTATCGAGACTCACTTGATGTATGATTGGATGCTTAAAAACAGAGGGCCCATAGTGTCGAGGTCCCTCCATCACATGTGTCTTGATCTCTCTCTTTCTCCTTCTCCCTCTTTTTTTTTCTTTTTGTGGTGAAATGGCCATATGGCCCACCCGGATGGACCTCACCATGAAGCATGTATTGGATCCAATCCATTTGAAGGTGGGGCCCACTTTATATGTGTGTATGTTCCACACCATCTAGCCATGTGGTGGCCCACCTAAGCAGGGCCCACCTTAACGATCTTTGTATACCCAAACAAAAGAAAAATAAAAAAAAGAGAGAGTCCAGCGTCTCTGGACGTGAACTTGGAAACACAAATATTAGCATGGGTTTAAAATTTTGGGGTGGGTCACTTATATAGGCCCCACATGGAGGTATAAATTCAATCCATGCCGTCCATTCCCTTCCACGGCTCATTTTAGGCGTTGAGCCGAAAAATGAAGTCCATCCGATCTTCTAGCGGGTCATAGCATATAAAACAGTGGTTCCTACCGTTGAAAACCACCCTGCCGTTTCTATACATTGAAAAATATCAGATATTGGGCTTGTTTGGCTTGTCTTAAACAATGGGAACCAGTGGGCACCTTTTTCTTTAGTGCGGCCCACTTGTCTCTCCTGTCCTTCTCATTTTTCGCCTGAATTTTAAAATGAGCTCACGGGTAGAGTTTAGTGAACAATCGTGGCAGGCCCGCCTATGGGCCCCACCATGATGTGTGTGTTTCATCCATGCCGTCTATCTATTTTTATAGATCATTTTATGGTATTAGACCAAAAAATGAGATATATCCTAATTTCAAGTGGACCACATTACACGAAACAGTGTTGAATGAACATCGACCATTAAAAACTTTTTGGGGGCCATAAAAGTTTTGGATTAAGAGGAAATTTTTTTTCCTATTCAGCCAGGTCCGTGCAACCTTCTTAACGAGTTGGATTGCAGGTAAACATTATGGTGGGCCCCATGTGGAGCCCACAGTGATGTATGTGTTTTATTCCTAGCGTCCAGGCAGACGGTGTAGCCCACAGTAATGTATGTGTTTTATTAACACCGTCCCCACATTTATTGTATGTGTTTTATCATGCCGTCTAACCATTTTGTTGGCTGCTGGACAAATAGTGGACCCCACCATGATGCATGTGTTACATCCAAGCCATCCAACCATTTGAAGGCTTGTTTTAAGGCTTGAGTTCAAAAATGTCACTGATCCAGTATCAAGTGGACCACATAGCAAAAGAGTGGGGATTAAGCTTTTGCCCTTGAATCCTTTTGTTTCACAGAAGTTTTGGATCATTAGGAAATTTGTTTCCTCTTAATCCAGGTTTGTGTGATCCTATGGCCAAATTGGATAGAAAATAAATGATACAGTGGGCCTTGAGGATTTTAATGGTGGAAATCATTCTCAGCACTGTTAATTGGAGTGTAGTCCAGTTGATCTTTTGATATGATTCATTTATATGTATATATATTTATTGTATGTACATATGGATGTACTTGTGGCCGTCTGTTAAGACCCATTTGATTCACGTAAGGCCCATGTGATTAAGCCCATTTTGATGCATTCTAAGGCTTATGGGTTATGGCCCATTACAATGTACATAAGGCCCATTAGTGCGGCCCATTGATGTGGCCCACTTGATGGATATAAGGCCCATGTGATATGACCCATTTGATGTATTTAAGGCCCAATAGGATGTACTTAAGGTCCATTGCAATGTGTGATCCCAACATGGTTTATGTAACGGTATTTATGGCGGGCCGTGCCTAGGGAACAATGTTGGTTTGACGTCCACATTGTAAGAATAATGTTGGTTAAATGTCCGCATTATGACTCTCCTTAGGGCCCATTGATAGGCTCATACTTGTTGATAATTCATCACTTTATAACATGCTTAGTATAGCTCCATGATTCATGCTCATACGCATCATATGTATGCTTGATATGAAGAATGTTTGATCATAGCATAAGCCGTTGGGCTGAGACATTTACAGGACTCCTTATGAGACGGAGTGCCCCCACATGAGTGCGTGATACGTGCAGGATTGCTGCATATTTGACGATGTGACTCATGCATTCCGCATATGTGTGACTTGATCACTTCACATCCTAGCGACATTAGGGTCGTGGCCTCCACAAGCACATCGTGGGTGGTCGTATCAGATACCGAAAATATTGGATCTAGCATTCTGGGCACTTAGGATGTCCTTGGGTGAAAATCTCAGAACCTTTTTGGTACCAGGAGATGCTTCAACGTCTAGACTAAGTGGATACACGAGCAACTGAGTGCTGAATACCAGTAGGCCACGTCTCCTACTGTGTCGTAGTCGGTTGGAAGGGGGTGTGGCCTTATCCTCCCGAGTGAGGGGGATATAAGCTAGGCTGAGTTTGACCAGCTTGCAAATGAGTCCGCTATCGACGAGCCGAGTAGGTATTAGCAGATTACTGGTCAGGCAGATAGTGTGGTCTCTTCCAGTTGCTTGACTGTGCAGCTAGGGAAGAGGCAATCAGTGTGAGGTGTATTAGACCCCGGTGATATCCAAAGAGGAACTACACTGATATGTGTACTTGATAAGGACTGGCATGCTTGCTTTGCATCTCGCATATGACATTTGGCTACATAGGCCTCGCATCGCATTTATCGGTATGACCGATAGCATTCATGTTCCGCATCACATGGCCTTGGTATGGCCGATAGCATTCATGCCTTGCATCACTTAGCCTTGGTACGGCTGGTTATATTCATGGACTTACTGCATATTTTCACATTACTCTGATATTATATACTTGACACTTGCCTTGCGAACACACTTACACCACCCTCTAAGCTTTTGTAAGTTTATGCACGACCGTTGCGTGCAGGTGTCGTTAGACAGCAGCAGCGTTGAGGCAGGAGCGCGCATCAGTTCATTTTAGAGTTTTTGATTACCTTGTATTTCCCTTTCCATATTTGTATTTAAAGTTTTTGATATAGTGGATATGTGGTGATGTTGTTTTGTGACTTGGTTATGCTTGTGGTTATGCTCTAAAAAAATAAAAAAATAAAAAATTTCATACTGAAAATCCTCCTTGTAGGATCCTAGGATCAGAATCTGGCATGTGAGTGCCGGAATCCGAGAATGGGGCACTGCGAAGGCTGTTGGCGCAGGATTCGGCGATCAGGAATTTTGTGAGCCCGTTTTCCGAGTTTGGGGCGTGACAGCACGTGTGGGCCCCACACGGATGAATGGTTTGGGTATACAAATACCTCGTGATTAGGGTCCACAGAACTGGTAGGTGTCATGGCAGTGACCTATTGGTGGTGACCCCTACCATCTAGTTGGATAGTGGGATAAAATACATATATCACAGTGAGTCCACATCGGCGTGGCTCACCGATTTTGGATTAAATGATATTTGTGTTTTTCCTCCCATCAAGTCCGTCCAAACGGACTGCGAGGTGGGCCCACTCGGTGGACGGCATGGATAAAATACATACATCATGGTGGGATCCATCCGGGTGGGCCATAAGGCCATCACCATCAAGAAATGAAAGAGAGGGAGAGAGAGAGATAAAGAGAGACGATGTAGTGGAGGGACCTCGCCACTATGGGCCCCTCCTAGATCACAACACACATCAAAGTGGGTCCCATTATAAGTGGGCCCTCAAATAAAAATCAACGGTGGGTCACCCAGCATTTGCACTCCTTCTTGGTCCCTTGGCTTCCTTACCTCCTTGTATTCAACTTTGATGGAAGATGATGGAGATTGAATGGCTAGGATGAGAGATGAGAGGGTTAGGAAGTGGCCACACACAAAGCTCTTCTCTCCTTAGGAAGCTTGGACGTTTCCCTCCTTTGGGTTGCTTGGAAAGAGTGAGAAATGAGAGAGAGGAGTGATAGTTGATGGGTGGAGCGATGGGTGATGGGTAATGGGTGTAAGGAAGGGATTGTTAGAGAGAGAGAGAGTTGACTTTGGGGATGGGCTGTGTACTTGGGGATGGGATAGAGTACTTGAGTTGATGGGTTGTGTACTTTGATTGATTGATGTTTGGTAGAGATTCTCTTAGGTTTTGTAAATGCACGGCGTTTTTTCGAAATAAACGCGGGCCCACAACTTCTAGCCTGGGTATCGCATCAGGGCGCAAGTCACGTCGTCGTAACCATGGCCACGGCGTGGTCGCTAGGGTACAAGTCTCGGGTTGACAGGGTGTGACTCAGGGTCGATCAACATAAACATATAATAATCAATACCATATAAGGCATAATCAATTTATTAACAAATGGGGATAGCGCTCTTTAATCTCAGCCTCACGCTCCCAAGACGCCTCCTCAACAGAATGGTGACCCTTACTGAACCTTGGATCCCAGATCAGAAATGATCGAAACTGGAATACTATGTAGCTTCACAATCTCAACAATAGGGAGCTTTATCAAAAGGTCTCTAAGTTATTCGAACACGGGGATCTAATCATTCTAAGTTCTAGCAATCATAAAGTATATGGTAGCTATTAGTAGATATGTGATGTTATCTTCACGTATTCTTAAGTTATGCTCTGATACCAACTTCCATCACGCCCCAAACTCAGAAAATGGGCTCATAGAATTCTCAATTGCTGAATCCGATACCGACATCTTCCGTAGTACCCCATTCTTGGCTCCCAGCGCCCATACACCAGGTTCTGATCCTGGGATCCTACAAGGAGGATTTTCCAACGTACATTTATTTCATAAGAAGCATAACCACAAGTTTACCCAAATCACAAAGGTAACATCATCATCATATATCCACTAATATAAACAGTTGAATACAATACTGAAAAGGAAATACATGTATTGAAAATCAAAGCTCCAGAAGACATCTGCATGCTCCAAGCTCAATGCTACTACAACCTAACGCTACCTGCATGCATTTATCGTGCATAAGCTTATAAAAAGCTTAGAGAGTGGTGAAAGTGTGTGCGCAAGATAAGTGCCGAGCATATAATATTAGATTAAGTGAAAATGCTATCAATCCATAAATCATACAATATCAGAGTAATGCGGAAACATGCTGGTAAGTCCATAAATATCATCAGCCTTATCTAGGCTATGCGATACAAAAACATAATAAGCCACTATCATATACTGATGAAGCAATGTAGATCATCTATACAATGCGGAGACATAGTAAGCCAAATATTAGATACTTAAGATGCGATGCAATATGCAGTGCGAATGAAATGACCAAACTGGAGTGTGAAGTCGGATGATAGCACGTGGTATTGCAAGCTGTGGGGTTTATCATAAGGGACTTCTATCTAAACTAGTCCCATACCTAAATTTGTATAGCCAGATTCAATGTGGCAAACTCTTGACTTCATGTTGGTCATGCACCCCAACCGAAATCCTAGCCATTGCGAAGATACACATAACACTTAGTTACACACTACCAACCTGAGTGGATAGTGAATAAATAAATGAATGAGTGTGTAACTCCTACTCAATAAATTCACATATCTGTATCGTACATCACTGGGATCATCACCGGGGTCTAGTACACTTTACGCCACCTGCCACCCGATCAAGCGCACAACTGGGTAAGTAGAAGAGACCTCACTCTCTGCCTGTCTAGTAGTCAAGCAATATCTACCCGACATGTCTATAGCAAACCCACTTATGAGCCGGTTAAACTCAGCCTAGCTATGCCTACTCCCTCAGGCAGGTAAGACCACACCTCCTCCTAACCGACAATGACACATGGGAGACGCGACCTATTCGGCACTCGGGCGCTCATGTATCTACTCAGTATAAACATTGGGGCATCATCTAGTACCTAAAGGGTTTAGGGACTTTCACCTAGGGATATATATGACACCTCATGTTAAAAAAGATTTTCGGTGTCCCATCTGGCCATCCACGATATGCATGTGGAGGTTACAGCCTTGATGTCGCTAGGGCATACGGTGATCTTATCACAAAATGCTAGATGCATAAGTCATACCATCCAGTCATGCATCAAACCTGCACGTACCACATGCTCATGTGGGGCAACTCCGTCTCTCAGGGAGTCCCATAAATAATAAGCCCAATGGCACATGTTATGCTAATCACTCCTCATAACAAGCATGAGGATGATGCGTATGGGCATGTATCATGATGTAATACTATACATGTACTCACAATCAGTATTGATAATCACCTTAATAAAGGGCATAAAGGAAGGTCACAATGTGGACATTTAACCATCATTGCCCATCAGTGTGGACATTTAACCAACATTGCTCCCAAGAAGTGGCCCACATAGAGCCAAATGTATAGTGGGCCCATTGCCTCACACAAGGGCCTAATACACATCACTATGGGCCTCACTCATGGGCCACATACACATCGTAATAGGCCTTATCAAATGGGTCGCATATACATCACATTTGGGCATGATATCTGGCCCTCAAATACATCACAATGGGCCTCTTACCTGGGCCTCAAATACATCTCAATAGGCCTCATCCAATGAGCCTTAAATACATCCTAATGGGCCGCATCACATGGGTTATAAACACATCACATTGGGCTTCATCATCTGGGCCTCATATACAATGCATCGGGCCTCACTCATGGGACGCATATACATCACAATGGGCCACATCTTCACATCTTAGGGCCTCATATACATCACAATGGACCACAAGAATAGGCCTCTTATACATCAAGTGGCAGTTAAGAAATCTAAAAAGATAAGAGAGAGTTGGAGAGAAGTTATCCAATTAGAGTTGTTATGTTACGATTCTACAAAATAGAAAATAAAGTTAGTTCTAAAAATAAATTCAGGAAATCCTAACCTAAGAACAAAAACCGAACCCTAATCTTAACTTAAGTATAAGACTAATTAATTTCAGAAAAATGTAGCCGAAGTCCCCAGGAACAACTTTAAAAAAATTGTTCACAACCCCAAGTGCAAGTTCATGATGTAATACTCGGTGAGACCGATGTTGAATCCACAAGGACTAAACTTGTACATATTTTGAAAATAACTAGAACTAAAAATAGAAAAGGATCTAAATTGAAATCTGGAATAGTTGAGAATAATTGTGAATAAATTATCAATAATCAAAAGGAAATTAGAGATCCAAGGATCCACTTATAGCTATCAAGATACTACCTCATTTGATTCAATAAACACAACTGGATTCGAAGTCCTATCCTATCCAGTTGGAAGATAAGCAATTAAAGCACAATCTGAACTTCTCATTGAATTAGTTCTCACATGAAGGAGTATTGTGATGATTGAAGGTGTGAGACCCGTTTCTTAGCCCGTACCATTCCATAGGCTTCCGCGGCCCTCCCGGTCGAATTCCAGCGACCCGCGATGCATAGATAGCAATTGCGCATGATCTTAAGTTGTATCCCGTATTTCAGAATTAGCTCAACTCGAGACATATACCCTAGCGACCACACCATCGTCGTGGTTCCGACGCCATGTATTGTGCGCCGAGGTGATACCCAGGCCAGGAGATGTGGGCCCACATTCAGTTTGAGGAAAAATGCCATGCATTTGCAAATCCAAGAGAGATTTCAAATCATGTCCCATCAATCCCATCAAATGTCAAGTACACATCACCTTACAACCCCATCCCTAAGCAACCCCTAAAGTCAACTCTCTCTCATACATGTCAAGTACACACCCATCACTTCCCATCACTCCATCACTCACACCCATCTCTCTCTCTCTCTTACACTTCTCTCTCTCATCTCTCTCTCTCTCATTCTCCCAAGCAACCTCAAGGAGAGAACCGTCCAAGCTCTCCATGAGAAGAGGTAGTGTGGCCCACCTTCCTACCATCCAATCCCACCCTCTACGATCAATCTCCACTGTTGAATCATGTTCCATTGGAGCTAAAGATGAGGAGAAGTCTAAGAAGAAGCAAAAGGTGGGTGATTTTATGTTTTGATTTTGTGATTGAAGGGCCCACTTATGGTGGGACCCACATTGATGTATGCATTGTACAGAGGGGCCCATAGTGGTGGGGTCCCTTCACTATTCCAATCTCTCTCTCTCTCTCTTGATGTGTGGCCCACCTGATGTACACAACACATCTTGACCGTCAGGGGCGAACAGGCCCACCGTGATGTATTTTATCCACGCTGGCCACCCATGGGGCCCACCCTACTAAACGTCCAATAGGTGGCTGGACGGTCCAGCGCTGCTGACTCCGTCTAGTAACCTGGATGAATGGAAAATATAAATATCAACTTTATTCAAAGTTGTGGTGGGCCACATGTGCGGACCCACCTTGATGATGTGTTGGATCCTCACAGTCCAAGTAATGACAATGGGTCCCAAGCAGCACGCAGCTGTTGCTGCATTACCGTCAGTAAGTTCTGTGACCCCCATCACGAGGTATATGATTATTCATACCATCCATCCACTTTCCTTGGACGTGGGGCCCACCTCATACATGTGGCATGTGTAAGGGTGGGGCCACTTTATGCATGTATTCTGCATCCGCACCATCCAGTACTCTGGACGGTGGGACCCTTCCACCACGATGTATGTATTTTATACATACCGTCCATCCATTCTTCATATGGTGTGGGACCCACCCACACGTGTGACACATGTGGGGTGGGATCCTGTGTTTAAATCACCATCCGTTTTGGACGGTGGGCCAGTGCTGAAAGCACCAGCAAGTTATGTGGGTCTGACCGTGAAGCCTGTATTATATCCACACAGCCATTCCATGAGGGACCCACATGTGTTGTATGTGTCTTATATCCATACCATCCAATGATCTGGACAGTAGGGATCATCTGGACATATGGATCCATGTCGTCCACCTGTTCTGCACTCATGTCGTCCATCTGTTTTACATATAGCCATCTAATCAGGTGAGACGCTGCTGGTTATGTTTCATCCTTACCGTCCACACCACAAGACAATGGAACCCACGCAGCTGGTAGCTGTTGTGATGTCAGCAAGTTCTGTGGGTCCCATGCATGATGTATATGTTGTTGATCTACACCGTCCATATGCGTGGACCCCACCATGAGGTATGGGTTTTATCCAAGCCGTCCCACTATAGGACCCCACCTTGATGCATGTATTGTATTCACACCGTCCATCTGTGCTGGACGCACGTGATGTACGTGTTCCATCCACCACCATCCACAGGGATGGTGGGGCCTTAGCCTGATGTATGTATTATATTTACTTCATCCATCCGTGCTGGGCAGTTTGGACGGTGCTATGCTTTGGGGCATGACAGGAGGGGAATTCATCCATCCACCATGCCTAGGAGATAATGGTGAATCACAAATTTCACCAATCTCACAATCTCAAAATAGAAAAGAAGATATTCAAAGATATTGTAGCATCTATTGTAATTTGAGTCACAATAAATTATAGAAAACTAAAAATATTCCTTAAATTCAAACTACAAATCAATGAAGTTCAACATAAACAAGAATCAAAGCAAGATAAACATCCCAACATGCTACAAGCTTCACCTCTTAGCCCTAGCTAAAAGATTAGCCAATCAAAGACATGATTGAAACCAAAACTCTTAAAGAAAACATAAAAAATAACTAGAAGAAGAAGATTGTGGAAGAAGAAAGGACTCCTTGAAGTTCTCCAACACTTTGCTCCACTCTTCCAACCCTAATTCGTGCTTAGAACTCCTTAAAGAACCTATATTTATAAGCTTTGGTCGTCTGACTTTGAAAATTGCCTTAAATTTACACAACAGAGTTACGCTTTGGTCGGACTGAAGTCGAGTTTGAATTGTGATTGGACCCTATCTTCAACAGTTGCTCGATTTTGGTCACACCGAGCTTGGGTTCGGTTAAACTGAACTTATGTTCGGTTGGATATAATTATCTTTCGGTCGGACTGAATTAACTCCTTTCAGTGATAAACCTTTTTTTGCACTTTCAGTTGCACCGAATCCATCCTTCTGTCGGACTGAATTATCCTTCGGTCGAACCAAATTTGCCCTGAAATTCATCTTTGGTTGTTGGACTGTTTCGTGTGATTTCGGTCGGATCGAACTGACTTGTTTTTTTCCTACCGACTTTGTTGTAACATCCCGAATTTTCACGGACAAAGTTTATACTCATTCCCGAAAAAACCGGGTGTTAATAATGTATAATTTGGATGCTTTAAAAATCGTAACTTATATTTTTTTTTTCTTTTTCATTTGAATCACATCCAGATACATTTATGAAGGTAATATTCACGAGAATAAAACTGACTATATTGATTATTTCATCAAAGTAAAAGAATTCAAAAAATAATCAAATGCCCTCTCAATGGGAGCTTATTACATTATCGAGTTCGTAGTGGAAGTATAAAACTAAATCATAAAACTATCTTCTTATTCTTTCAGTATAATCTTCCAAATCGAAATGGTCCTCTAGGTTTTCGATCTGTGCATCACTTGCATCATCTGTACGGTTGGAGAGGGTCAACGCCCAACTCATAGTGACGGTTATCCTTTAATATTAGCAATAATTTAAGAGATTCATAAAAAGTAATGTACGGGTTTTGATACATCTCGTATTCTGCTACTACGATGGGTATCAATATGTGTAACCAATATATATTTGAATGCATGCCTAGCAAAGCACGTGCAGTTCATCATACAGTGATCATTACAATGTGGAATACGTTTCGTAGAAAACACGGATCACCCCACATTCTCACACTACAGAGATTCATCGGCATGTCCGACGCTACCATGGATTTACGTGGACACCTCAAGGCATCACAACACATGAGTCGGATGAATTACATGACACGATTTGTTCATGGAGCGACTATTTGCGACATCCAATCCCAGAAGTGATGTAACACGCATTGCGAATTCCTTACATAGATTTCACTACCAAAAAATTAAGCAAAGAATACGGACCATGTGAGTTTTTTGCTACGGATATAAATCGTAGCTACAGTTATTATGACTTTAATCCACAGCTAAAAAGTAACCACACCATTGATAATTAACGGTCATGTAAGGGCTCTATAGGGCCCACCACAATATATGTATTCTATCTAAGTCGTCCATCTATTTTTAAAAATCTTTTTATGTCATGAAACAAAAAATTAGGTAAATCAAAGGCTCAAGTGAACCACACGATAGGAAACATGGAGATTAAATCATATGTGCTTCCTATGGTGTGGTCCACTTGGGCCTTAAATCTACCGTATTTTTAGGAGCAGAAACTAAAATTATTTATTAGCATTAATGGACAGCATGGATAAACCACATACATCATGGTGGGCCCCACGGAGCCCCTGACAGGACCGTCCAAGGGTCCGTCTCACCGAATTGACACTAAAATGGGCCCCAAAATGGTTTGCCTTACCCCCCCCCCCCCCCCTCTCTCTCTCGATCTCTGCTCCATCATTTTGCTCGGACCTCCATATTGCAGCAGTCGTGAAGTCGCTTTTCATATTTTTGAGGCATCTCTTTAAAATCGAAGGAATCTGAGGCTCCTCTTCACAGGTTTGATCTCTTACTCTCTTTGTGTCTCGTTTTCTCTCTGTCGGATTTCATGTATGCTAACTGTTTGATGAAATGGCTCAAGGTCCTTTGCCTGGGAAAGTCTCTTAGTGGTATTCTTCTTTTTTTCACTACTTAGGATAAGATGGAGATAGGGAGATCATCTTGTAATCCTTCCCTTTCATTACACATATGATGCACGTGGGGTCCATCAGTGTCCTATACATACAAGGTCTCACATGTAACTAGTTTGATAGTGTGCCTGATACACTAATCATGTAGGACCGGCTTCTGGTATTTGTCCATTGTTTTGGATGGTATCGCCCATGCGATGATTGCTCGTGGCTGATAGTTTTAAATAGATGTTTGACATCTTTGCAACAGGAATAAAGAATTAATGAGTGTAGCCATAGAAAGTATATTTGGAGTGTGGTTCTAAAATTTATAGGCCAAAAGTCCACATTTCTCTGACTATAGAAAAAAGGTTTATTATGTCGTAGATGCGGTTGATTGCAAATCAATTTAAACATAGATATAGATATGGGCAAGCATCACTTTAAAGATAGTAACAGTTAACCCCATTTAAGCCTATGATTTAAGCTTTTAATTTTTGTCTCTTCCATATACCATTTGATTTTCCATCCTACTTTATGAACGGCCCAGATCTCACATACGCATGTGCTACACATCTCCTCCTAGTAATCAACCCATCCTTTTAAAAAATAGTAAGATTTGTACGGTGTAGATATTTCTCACAAACATTGGGTGGCCCCGAAGTTCCTATGAAAGAGCAGAGCAGAATACCAGGATGCAATAGAACCATATCCCCACAGTACACATGGCAGGCAACTTATCAATGGCAACCTTCCATGATGCATTTGTTTATCCATGCCATCATTCATCCCTTTTCTCAAATCATTTTAAGGCGTGAGCCTAAAAACGAGTAAGATACAACACTCATGTGGACCACACCATAGATGACTTTTGAATTTAATGCAAGACAAGATGTTATTATTTGAATTTTTTGGCTCATATGATAGTTTATCAATGTATTTGGATAAAAAGAGATGGTGTATCAATGTATATTTCATTATATTTCAACAGGAATGGTGTATCAATGTGCATTTAATGCAACACAAGATGTTAATACAACCCGAGCTTATTATTTGATTTTTTGGCTCATATTGCTCATAGGATGGTGTATCAATGTGTATGTATAAATATAGATGGGCTCATAGGATGGTTGTATAAATAGAGATGGGCTCATAGCATGGCATATCAATTCTGAATCAATTAATTGAATCATTCATGTTACTGCCTCTGCCTTAAGGCTAACATTTATTGGTTGACAGATCCACATATTTGAGAAATCATACTTCCTCAATGTGATTTTACTTTCTAATAATTGTTTTATATCATCATTTTGCTCCGTGCTGCAGGCCTTGTGGCAACTCCTATGAGTCATTCCTAGAAAGTCCTCCACCTTCCAAAAGTCTGAAGTCTGCTACCAACTTCTCTGATCATAAGAGACTTTCAATACATTTCATTCAACCTAAAGTTGGCATTGTAACCTCTGAGCTCCACTCAGGTGAGTGAAGTCGCTGTGAATTGTTGAACTTTCTCTTTTGACAATGATTGATGCTAGATATTAGTATCTAAACTTCGTTCATTTTATTTTACTATTTGCTTCTTCCTTTCTAATCTTGCTTTGACCTATCTGCTTATTTGCCTTGATATCAAGAGTTTTACCTTAATAGGAAAAGTTATTGGCTATTGTTTATTGGAACTCTTTTATGTTCATAATCGTGTTTCAGTGGTAGAACACTTGGATTGCATTTGGCCTTGTTTTTTTAACTTTTGAGCAATCTAATGTTGGTTCATGTTCCCAAACAAAATGTTTAATCCATTGTTTCCTACTGTTTTTATGTCATTTCAGTTGCAAGACTGGAATAACAGACGGCAGTTTACACCCCCACTGATTTTCATGCACAAGAAGCAGTGGATGATATTTTTGACTCTTAGGTATTAATTTCTTGCATGAGAAGATGAGCACGATGTTTGAAGTAGATGTTACCCCAAAATATAGTGGGCCCCATGGATCTGTGTGTTCCACCTAAATCCGGCTACAACTCTTGCAGAGGATTCTAGTCCAACATCCAATGGGTGCATCACAGGAGCCTGCAGCATAGATTACTTTAAAGGAAAATCAAGCTGGTCAGCCATCACATGGGTAGCACATGCACTTAGGACATGGACCTTGTTGGTCAGCCATCACAGCACAGCGCAACACATGACAAGTACCTACTGATAAGCTTATTTTTGGTGCTAGGTTGTGACCGTTGGTTGCTGTCTGCCCAGCAATTCATACTTTTAAGATCAACAGTTTTCACCGACAAAACAAGAGAGAGAGAGAGAGATCAAAGGGTTGAATTATTCTATTTTGGATATACTTTATCGATAGTGTGGTCCATTGTACTTATGATTTGGATCATTTACCATATGCCAGATCCAATGGTTATAGTCCCCCAACATGTCACATAACAATCTGTCAGCATGCATTGCTAGCAAACCTCCTCCCATCAAAGAGATCTGCTTTTTACAACTACAATTCCCTCCCTCTCTCAACTCTCACCGCATGCATGACACGTGCAATTTCTGCTAGTTTAGATAAGTACCAAAAGTCCCACTTCGTTTCCATTGGTGAACCTGACCATCAGATTCAAACGTGAGAGGTGAGATGAAAGTTCCAAGTTGATTAAGATGTGGATCTTTCAACCTGAGTCCTACGCTCATTTTATTACATTGAAATTTGTGAAACAAGATTTTTGAGTCATAAGTGCTTAGCCTGCTGATGACATGTACACCGAGGGACGACCGTCTTTTTGATCTCTTACTTGTAATGAGGCCCAGGTCTGTCTTAATTGGTTATCAGCATTGAAAGATGAGGACCTCTTGCCCTAGCCCTGCACCACTTTCACCACCACACATACATATGGTGCACTTCTTGGCCATTTATACAGCTATACCAATTAATGGTGAAATCTTTAATACTATGGTTGAGTGTGACATTAGATGCACAGGCATTACACCGTGGCATCACTGACTTGAACTTAATTGTCCAAATTTTGTAGTCTCATGTTATTGGTGGTGTGTGATTATTTGTTCCTCAATGCATAGGCAGCAAGACTACCCAAATTTCCTAACATTTTGTATCTGCCTCTTCTTGCAGATTTTCTCGTGTCTGTTCTATTGTTTTGGCTCTTCATGATATGAGTGATGTCTTTCTGGAAATGGGGAAGATGTCAAAGTATGGTGGCTGTGAAGGTTTTGTTAGCTTTTCATTTATTATTTTTGTTGTCTCATGGATCATACTCCATCTCACATATTTCCCATTCTGTGTCCTTCATAGTACAAGGTGAGCATAAGTTGTTTCATCAGGCGTGGTTCTTGGTCTCAGTTGCACAATTCCATATTTAATGCTACTATGATTTTTATTGCTGAACTGTAGGGTGCAAGCTAATGCATATGGTCAAGCTGCAACCAATCTGGTCGTGGGTAATACTCTTGAGGAGATGATTCAACCAATGATAGATATGGGCGGTGGTAGCTGGGACCGAGAAACAGTCATGTGCGCACTTTATGCAGCTTACAACAATCAAGAGCGAGATGTGGAATACTTATATTTTGTATGTCTAAACATTAGTTACAATGCCAAGATATATAACTTGACACTTTTGTTTGTGCTCGTTGA
This sequence comes from Magnolia sinica, assembly GCF_029962835.1. NCBI lineage: Eukaryota > Viridiplantae > Streptophyta > Magnoliopsida > Magnoliales > Magnoliaceae > Magnolia > Magnolia sinica. The sequence continues at coordinate 61,590,289 of NC_080590.1, read as the reverse complement.
CCTTTAGCTGATTTTGTCCTATTTCAAGGTATTCCAGCGGCAGCAGAAGTTGTTCCAGCAGCTCAAGTTCCCTCAAATCAGGCATCAGCCCAAGGGGCCAATGCCACAACAACTGAAGCTGATTTAGCAGGGGCGGCACCTCTCTCTGGATTACCCAATTCGGCTCCATTGAATCTGTTTTCGCAGTTCAATTTCTACTCCTTGTTTGTTCTTAATGAATGCTTCATCCATTCAATTACATGATTTTTGCTAGACCATGTGCACCACCTGACAGCTCCACATGCTGCTTCTTCTTTTTGGATTTTAGTCTGAATTTAGTTTTTTATCTAATTAGCTAGCAATTAAAGGCCTAAAATGTATTTTTTTTTAAATA